>NC_134411.1:22205974-22360974 GCF_038048845.1 Mixophyes fleayi | reverse complement strand
ACAACACAGTATAACCACAAATGTTAAGATACCATGGTATAAAGTAAGAAAAACAAAAACAAACAAAAACAAAGATTGAAACGAAGTGTCAATATGAACGAAAAATAAAATAAAACAGACACCTGTAAAACAAACATTCCTAATCCTCCACTTTGAAATGATTAAATAACAAAATCAGCATCCGAACCAGCACAATCAATATAGAACTTGCATATAGCACAGTGTTTAATACACAAATGTTTAAAGGTTAAGTTCATCTGTATGCATTAGACATTAAAAAAAGTGTCTCTACATAAATACGTATCACCTTACTTATTTGTTTAGTCATTAGCGAGCCTGGGTTGTCCAGCACAGGGCTAATTGTAAATAATTATGCACTGGGTGCTAAGGCTGTAACTTTACACAAGTGCTCAGCATGAAGTAGGCAATAGACAGGACAGGGTTGTAAGCAAGCATTAGCCGCTGTTAGCTTCTCTAATCACATCTATGTTCTACAATGGATAACCCACCCCCCATGATGGTACAGTGATGAGGGCACAGCCAATGCACAATGCACATCACTTACACTTTGTCTTAACTTTTGTGTTGTTTAGCAGGTCAAAAATATGAGGTCTAAGGACTTTATTTTGCAGACAGGCATCAAAGATCGGGAGCTCAGAGGGGAACCCATTGTTTAAAGAAAAAGCATTAGACCCTCTTTAGCGTCATATTATATGTCCTGCAATTAATTTTGCGACAAAGATGCAAGGGGTGCGAGAGCCTGGGCAGACACAAAGATGTGTGTAAACTAACAAGAGATCCTCTTTGCAGACTGAAAAATAAATAAAGTCATGGAAAATATGATAAGACAGGAAAAGATCCCTGACATAAGAGTATAAGATGACAGCCACACAAGACATGGACAAAGAAAGGTAAAACTGGTATCTTTATGCCACGTGGTGTAAGGCCACGGACAGTTTTAGTTTGCAAGCCTTAATATCAAAGGCGCAACCAAGGTGACCCTAATGTGCAACGTAGGTAACAGACAGAGGTATGAGACGTCACATAAATGTACAAAATGTGGCTTTTACCAGTGGCAAATATCAAATAAAATATACGAAAATCTCATTAAAAAAGAACTATGATGTTTGTTTTTATAAAGGTAACTCTCTAATTACAGGAAAGAAAGAGAACCAACAAACTCACTAACCCAAGATACCACTGTATATGGAGCCAAGTGTATACTTAGTGATTTTAATGAACACAATGAGCAGTTATGTATATGCTACGTATAATAAAACAAAGACGGTCATTAAAAAGGGTTCTTTCCAAAGAACAAGCCATGAATACTGTGGACAATAGGACCAGTGACAAAGGGCAGCCTCCACAATAGAGGCCCATAAGCAGTTTTTCATTAGATAACTTCAAAAGGATTACACTTTGCAGCCTATTCATGTCCTCTTAGAAGTGGGGGAGTTACGGTAATGAAGTGGAGATGGCTCGAAAAAGAAGAAGTGGATTTCATCTGCCATGAAAGGGTACCAATTACAAGAGTATATTAATTAATATGGTATGATTCTGTTATATATATATATATAAATCTATAAAGGGTGAACTGACACTATACACAAATACAAAGTGAAACAAAGGTTACAGAGGGTCCAACTCATGATAGCTTAAGGGTCTGTCAACAGAGGTGGGCAACAGGCGCCCAGTCTTATCAGAACGGGTCTGCCTCTGACCGTCGCCTCTCTTCCCCCCTTATAACCTCCTCCCACGCGCGTATCCAAGACTTCGTCCGCGCTGCCCCCCTCCACTGGAACAAGCTCCCTCCCTCCATCAGAACTTCCCCTAATCTGTCCAGTTTCAAGCGGGCCCTAAAAACCCACCTTTTTCTTAAAGCCTTTCAGTCTCCCACTTAACTTCCTACCTTATCTTCTGCCTCCGTCTCCCTACTCTCCCTCTCTCCCCTGCGTCTCTCTGTCTGTCCACCCCTCCCCTTAGATTGTACGCTCCTCTGAGCAGGGCCATCTCTCCTCCTGTTTCCACCACTTCTAACTCTGCTCTCCAGCTACTAAGCCCTCCTCCTCGAGGGTCCTCCACCCCCCGTCCCCTCTCGCCCCCTCCTCCCCCCTCTGGCGGTCTCCCTGTCTTCCGCGCCCTCCTTCTTGGGCCTCGTCGTTTGCGGATCCTCCCTCCCCCTTCCCCGCCCTCTCTAGCTGTGCATTGAGCTTACTGAGTTACTGTGCTTACTGTTTACTGTACTGTGCTGTCTCCCATTGTATTGTAATATGTTTGTCCCTGTACGGCGCTACGGACACCTTGTAGCGCCTTATAAATAAAAATTAATAATAATAACGGGGGCCGCCAACTTTTGCGTCATGTGACCACCTCTGCACAGTGCCGGGAGGTCAGGCGGCATACCCGGAGGAGGAAAGAACGCACAGTGCTCTCTCTCTCACTCCTCAGTGTGGCCCCTTCGAAGGCTGGAGGGCCACTATTTTGCATTGCCTATCACTGGCCTACAATCTCCTAAAAGTCCCGATTTTCGACAGCAACAGTGGGTGAGACTTTCCAATTTGGAATGATCAAACTATTTTGTTATAGATACTTTGTAAAGTTAATATAAATAAATAAAAAAAGACTCAGCTCCTTCTTTCAGGTCAGGGATAGGACAATTGGCTATAAACTCGGATATCTACTTCCACAGCTCCTTTTGGTGCCCCTCTAAAGGAAATGTTAGTAAAATGTAAATAAATACATTACAAAGAGTATCTGTAGCATTTATCTGCTCGTATTGATATTAAATCACGCAGACTTCCCCCAGCAATTAATTACAAAAGATGATGTTATCTTGCATATTAATGGGTTCATTTGTATTGACATGTTTTTGTTAGCAAAATCCCACCTTAAACATCATTAAATGCAGACTCAGCCCCCAGGACACACTAACATGTTTTAAAGCGATCCCCACTTGAAAATAAGTGTGTAAATCCGATGCTCAGCCATTGAAGCGGATGCACCTGTGTTTAATAAGAGATAACCCTAAGGGCTACAACGTAGAGAGCTGAATGTATCAATGAGTTTAGAACCTGAGCGTCTACAACATCCAAACTCTCCAGACTTGAGAACGTTAAACATTAAAGTGGGGTTGACCACCTTCGTCAAACCTTTGTATTACATTGCCTCTTAGTCAATGACTTGGCTTAAGTAGTCTTATACTGGTCATTCTTTATACCGAGCTATCAATTCTCTTTAAACTTAACTTTGTGTCTTAAAATTAATTTTAGTTTGAAATTGCTACTACCGGTCTCTTATATATCATTGTAGAAGTCCCGCTGATTGACACTCCCAGCACTGTGTGTCCTGGGCTTTATCAAGCATTGGGAGGGTGGACGTGGAGGTGAGGCCTGCGAGTTCCCATCAGAATCTGCCTGGCCCAAGTTGGACTGTCTCCTCTGACAAACTTTGGGAAGTTATTACAAACTTCTGCTTGGCTAGGAATCAGATAGAGGATAACGACACCTGTATATATAGAAAATGTTGAAAAGCAAATTTCTACCCCTATTAGAAGTCTCTGCGGTTAGGGTCCATGATTTTTTTGGGCCCCAAAATGGTGAACCCCATACACTAGTATCCCATAAGCCAAGACATGTGTCTGGATCACCTCCTGCTCTAATCATCGCACTACTCCAGGAAATAGACGTAATGGTCCCAGCACAATAACTATTGGTGCTGGAAACAGGAACGACATTGTCCTGATGGACAGTAAGAGAGGTACCACAAAGACCTGTGTTCAATATAAAGGTAGAACTATCCTTTAAGGACAGCATTTGTGCACACTAGTGGCAGCAGGGTAAATGCTCCTATTCTGGCTCTTTGTATATGTGTGGATACTGATTTAGTCTAATGTTGTCCTCCCCTTTAAACACAACTGTGATATACTTTCTATGTATTTAAAGTGGGTTTTCATCTTAGGATGTCTTTGATTTATTGTCTTGTACATGATCCACCTGCAATATTTATGAAATACAATGCTTTCTCTTTCTAGAATCCTTCCGAACCTTTTAGCACCATATTTATATCATCAGGCAGAGTTGTTTACTTCCACTGCTTGTAATCGACACGGCTCTTCTCTGCATTGGATACACCTGTATCCAGAGGGAAGTTTTGTATCTTATTTCATTGCACAACTCTGAATGTCGTAACAAACATATGGCTGAAAAGTACAGGAGGAAGCTGGAGAAAAACAGTGCATTTGTACAAAGGATAGAAAAACCCTTTAAGGTTACTATCAGACATAAAGGACAAGAAATGATTGAGTAGACAGATAAGTATTTCGTAAACAGGTCATTAACAAATCTATACTGGTCTGACAAAGCCCCTGAATGGTTCCTTAATGTCGCTATTTCTCAATTTAGAATTCAGCAAAGTAACTTAATAAGAGATACAGGACATTTGCCAACGAACAGCCCTTTCGTAGTCTAAGGAACGGAGAGTTCCAGTAACTGGAAGCAGATAGTTACAATGAAACAAAAGTGTCAGTTTACTAAACTGTAAACATTCTGAAGGCAAAATCCAACGCGTTTCTCAGAACACAGGACGGAATTAGGTGAAACCGGGACACAATTCCAGCTAAGTTCCTTCCAGATCAAAAGTGCCTCCAGAAGGAAAAAGTGAATAATATGAAGGGGACTATACAAAAACCTATAACAGCCAATGTTGTCAGCTATAAAGTAATTAGTATAGCAGGGACATAACAAACGTCTAGGTTGAAAATATTGTGAATTCAGTTTAGGTGTCAAATTGTTTAATGTGTCCTCAGTAAGCCGATTCTGCCCAGTCATAATGGTCACATCATACTTGTGAGGAGGCAAGTTGTAATTAATATTGCTGCTAACAGACAAGCTTATTAACTGGTCCTAGTCAGTGACCTGGGATGTGGGATAGACTTTCATAGAAAAATGTCAGCATGCAGTGTGTAACATCTCAATCATTTTCTGAGAAGATAGCTGTTCTGAGAAGGTAATACAATCACCCAGTGCAGCAACATATCTGAACATTTCTGGAGTTTGGTTTCACTTTAAAGGACATGCCTTTAATGACCATCTCAATTCTAAATCATTCCAAGCCTCCAGGACACTAGTCGCATGTCCATCGTCTGTATAGCAGAACCTTCCTGCTTTTGTCATGTATAAACAAGTGGGGACAACTAACTGCCCCATTTAACACATTTGCATAGATGTCCGTAATCTTTGATTTTATCAGAAATTCCTCAATCAATAGGAAATTATAAATTTCAAGAAGAATCTGGGGTTCTATAATCAAGAGGAAAAACATGTATTTTGTCAGGTCCACAGAACCAAATCTACTGAGGTGTGCAGTGGAGGGGGTATACACAATGCAAAATATAATTGGTGCAATTAAAGGGAAGAGAACCACAGGGGGCATGTATTGGTATGTACGTAAATTCATGCTAAAAATAAAGCCATTTTCAAAACCCTTCTATCTACACATGAAAGTGCCCACCTACCAAGAATGCCTCTTGAAAAGACCCCTCAGCCGGAGATTGTGACAGTATGTCAGATAACATGTTATTAACTATGAATATGCAGGATTGTACTATGAGGACCATACTGCCTGACAGCTTCATGGTGAAATAAATAAAACTAGTTCCGTCTACAGCGAATATCATGAGAAAGCAGAGAGCTCAGCATCCAGTCTTAATGTTCTGCCTCTGACACTGTCTTTAGTCAATTGAATACTAGCTAATGACACCAATAATGTTGTGCCTCTGAATACCATGCATTCCAATGGAGGCTTATTGGCAATACATAGGCTTATTGTTACATGATCTCATTTGCAAAGAGCATGGAATACTAAAATGACAAGTAAGTAATAAAAGAGTGAAGACTTGAAAAAATTAAAATAAAAAAAAATGAGTTTCTAGACTGAAAGCGCTCTTGATAAATATGTAAGAAAGACTGTTTAACATACATTGCATTTACACTCCATCCTCCGCCATAGTTGCTCAGCACATTCATTCTTCCAAGGGCTCCGCTGTTTCTCTAATGCAGAACCGGCAAAACTTTTAAGTCCAACACTTTAAACTGGCTGCAGAGCAGGTTCTGGGGTGTAAGCGCAATCTCCATGGTTACGATCACTACAATAATAGATTAACCTGAAGTTCTTTTCTAACGGATTATGCTGTACATTCTACTATGGAACGTTTACAAACTAAGTGAGCTTCACTGAGTAATGCAGATCATATTGTTTCCAAATCACATCAAAGATTAATGTTATCGTTTG
Source organism: Mixophyes fleayi (assembly GCF_038048845.1). NCBI lineage: Eukaryota > Metazoa > Chordata > Amphibia > Anura > Limnodynastidae > Mixophyes > Mixophyes fleayi. The sequence goes on along the minus strand of NC_134411.1, from coordinate 22,354,686 downwards.
TTCAATATTTTGATAATAATACAAAACGGTTATCTACTCAGTAAACAGATTTCTGAATAAACCAAATAGAACAATTTTATAGATATGTTGACAAATGTAGTTTTTCTACATTTACCTTTATCTTCTGGATAGATATAAATATACATGAGTGTTAATGAGAGTGTGAACAGCCTATGTACTGGCAGGAGTGCTCACTGTGCGCCTGAGAAGCTATCTGTGACATCAAACTGCGGGAAGCCTTAGAACTAAAGTCACTCTTTATACAGGATCCTGGTTGGCTCTGAAGGAACACGTTAAACTACACAGTCTAAGGACCACACCTGCTAACATTTCCGATAAAAAACCCCAATACAATATAGGCCACGCCCAATATCTATTGAAACTACACCAGTATCTTCCCATTCCATGCCAATTTTGGGTACACCAAGCCTATGTCTCGGCCATCCATACTTCTTTTGGCAGTCGGAAATTGGGACTGTCCTGGGAAATTCAGGACTGTTGGCAGATATACAGAACAGCCTTCCATCTTGAATTTATTTTAATTATGTCTAAAACAAAATAGCCAGATGGATAACTGATGGGTGGAAAAAGTCCGAACTCTGAAGACAGGAAAAATGACTGCTCAAATTTTCAGGTAAAGCAACTCGGGGCATTTGCAAATCCCACTCTCTGGGAACAAATAATTAACTGCCTTTTCTAAATTCCAAAAAAAAGAAGATTATAATACCACTGACCTACATAAATACTGTCCATTTCATAACTGAAAACTATTTCTGTTCCACTTCCACAAAGGCTGGAGATTTAGTGAATCGTCCGGTCTCTTAACAGGACAGACTAAACCATCCAAGATACTGTGACTGTGCTGTTGTAAAAACGACAGGAGTTGCAAAAAGTTGACAGCATAGTTAATTCAACGGCAGACAAGCAACGGTATGGTCAACGTGCTGTCCAGCATCTATAGGCACTAGCATAACGGTTCTGTGACTTTAGTAAAATTTACATTATTGACTTAAATCAACCGGCATCAGGACCCATTATGGCCAAACGTTATTGTCTAATAATGGTTTCACTATCAGAGAGGGAAAGATCAGCGGCAGGAGAAGAGAGAGTAGATTTCTAGTCGAAGAGCACCATGTTAGTCTGAATTCAGTCAGTTCCTCAGCACCAGAGCTTCTACACTCTATAGAGCGTGTATGGTATAAATTAAAGCGATCTGCCACTAACACAATATGCTTAAAAAAAATAAAAATGTCAGCAGTAAAATAAATGTTAAAGCATTAGAGACAATTATTAACACAGACAGGAACATTCTACCACTCATTTAACAAACAATTAATTTTCTGTGAAAGCAAAACACATATGCTTTTCTGGCACGCAACGAGGGAAAACAAAATCTGGTTTGATACCATGAATTGAAAATACAGGAAAACAAGCAGAGATGTAGACACACTTCCAATTAACGAAGATCCCTTTGACATGTCTGTAAAACGCTCAGGAAAGTTTGTAAAACATGAATTTTTAGACCGGGAAAATCACCACTGGATTTTAACTTGGTGAAATATAAAACTCACAACACTTAAGAGAATTTAGCAGCCAGTGAACTGAGAGGACAATAACAAGGCAATGAGAAAATCAGATCCGCCGTCTCTTGGCTTGTCCGAGCATGCTTCAATTAATTTTCAAGGATTTGAAAGCACTTGACATCGACACCTTTACAAAATATCATTGCGTGTACACTACCTAGCGGCCATGATTTGCCTTGATGTCAAGTTTTAAATCGCATTTCACACATGCCAAAGTTAACCACTGCTCCTGGCTTAAATGCAGTGATAGACCTTTGTATAACGTTACGAGGGAAAGTGGATTCGCAGGCTGTAAGTGATGCACTGCAAATAGGTAAAAAAACAAACACATCACAAAAATCCCAGAATAAACTTACAGCATAGCAATGAATCATGTTATTTAATGGGCATATTGCTGGTCTGAGTCTTGGGGATAAATGTATCAAGCTCAGAGTTTCCGTTGGGTTTGAAAAGTGGAGATGTTGCCTATAGCAACCAATCAGATTCTAGTTATCATTTATTTAGTACATTTTACAAAATGACAGCTAGAATCTGATTGGTTGCTATAGGCAACATCTCCATCTCCTTTCATTGATACATTTGGGGGTATATGTATCAAGCTGAGAGTTCTCCAGCGGGTTTGAAAAGTAGAGATGTTGCTTATAGCAACCAGTCAGATTCTAGCTATCATTTTGTAGAAAGTGCTAAATAAATGATAGCTAGAATCTGATTGGTTTTTCAAACCCGATGGACAGGGCCGGATTAATGGAATGGAGGCCCATGGGCTAAGGGCGCCTCCATTCCCCCGTGAGGATGTAAGCTCTCAGGAGCAGGGCCCTCTTTTCTTGTGTGCTCCTTCTACTGTTCCTTCACCCTCTGTACCTCTTGGCCTGCTTCCCTAGCCCTGTTTTCCTTGTTTTCTTAAGCTTCGGCCTTCTTCTTGCTGATTTCTACCTTCCCTTTCACTATCTGTACCAGATATAATCTGATTTTCTTTACCCTGTTACCTGTGTTTGTATATATTTTTGTTCTTCCTGTATCATGTTGTGTCTTGGTTCTCTGTTTTCTGTATATGTAATGTACGGCGCTGTGGACCCTTTGTGGCGCCTTATAAGTTAAAGATAATAATAATAATACTCCAGCACTAGATTCAGTGGTACAGGATTAGCGGTAATGTTGGTGTCTTAACATTGAGTAATTAGAAAGGGAAATTACATTGTGCGGACGTGCACTTCCCAATCACATTGTGGTTACAAAGTACAAGCCAGAACGATAGATAGATGGACTGGATACTGTGGGATACTAATTGAAACGAGTTCAGATTTATCTTTCCGACAGGCGTAGATCACTTTGTATAAGGCACGCCCCCTTCTAAATACAGCCAGAGCCCTTATATCACTCTTCAACACACACATATAAGCTCATGGAACATCAGCAACGATTACATTCTCGACTAAGCCCTTATTATAAAGTTGCCCTAAACCATTGTTCACTTAATTCCAAAAGACCCCAAGGCATACAGTTTTGTCTTTTTGAAGATTATCCAACCCGTTATTCAAGGTATGTGAAATGTTCCCCTCTTGTTTTAATCTACAAATGTCCTGAGGGAACCTGTGATTTGCCAAGATGATGTGTGACGTGTCTGCCCTGGTCACACAGTTGTGTTAGTTTTGTCATCTACAGATCATAAAGACAGCGGCAGGACGACTACCGCGGGGGGACGTTCTAGGCTGAAGATCATTTACATCTAACCAGTCCTTATTACTGCTTAAAAACAGTTTATCCATCTTACCTACGGCAGTCACCGTCAGACTGCACTACAGGAGAACGTCATATTGATTCACATGCAAAATCAGAACTTTAAAGTACACCTGCTACTTTGAACAGGTTTAAGTATTTATAACATTGCCTATTCAGATGCCCCTATTCCCAAAATCGTCCCGACAGTGTACCATCCTTCAAGTTAGCCATAATATCAATGACATCCTTTTTCTTCAGTCATAAAATTGGATTGATGATGATAATCAGAGTAATTCTTCCGTATCACTGTGACAGGAGCCTCAAATCATTACTGCCTACTGCTGTTGGAAAACCCTGGGGTTCACCATCGTCATCATCATTTGCTATTTATATAGCGCCACTAATACCGCAGCGCTGTACAGAGAACTCACTCACATCAGTCCCTGCCCCACTGGAGCTTACAGTCTAAATTCCACAACATACACACATAGACCGAGAGAGAGACTAAGGTCAATTTTGATATCAGCCAATTAACCTACCAGTATGTTTTTGGAGTGTGGGAGGAAACCGGAGCACCCGGAGGAAACCCACGCAAACACAGGGAGAACATACAAACTCCACACAGATAAGGCCATGGTCGGGAATCAAACTCATGACCCCAGTGCTGTGAGGCAGAAGTGCTAACCATTGAGCCACCGTGCAACTGTGTCACCCATTGTTACCGGTAAAATGGACAGAGGTCCCTAAGATTCCCGCTGATTACACCAAAACAGTAAAATAAAATAGTCAGCATTTTTAAATCAACTTGAAATAAATAAATGATTTCTGAAAAACTCTTCTCTACCACTTTATTAATCTCTTTTTTCATCTGTTTGAAGTCGAAATGGGGGGAGGGGTGGGGGACCAACCCAAAATATCCTTATAAAAAAAGACTCACCCCACACACTGTAAATAGTGATCGCTAAATGATCAAAGGCAGGATTTCCCAGCTCCACACTTTTCTCACAGCCAATCAGAAGCATTTGTCCACACTAGTTGCTTGTGATTGGCTGATATGTGTTTGTTATTGATTATATAGTGCCAATCTTGTTAATTACCCTGACCCCACAGTCAATGGGGTGGGAACGAAGCAGCATAGACATGGGAATATTCTTGTTTTAGTGAACTAATAAAAAATAAATAAATAAATATATATATATATATATATATATATATATATACACACACACACATATATATATATATATATATATATATTATTTTTTATATACACGCAGGATAAATGAATTTGCAGTATGTAATGTTACAGTCCCTTTAATGTGCTTAGTTTTATCTCTTTGTACCTACGTCCATGTGTACTTACTTTTCCAGTCTTAAGAAATCATAATTAAACCCTGTCAGTGGTAGCTCTCTGTAGGCATGTGTCTGCCAAAATTTTTATTAACATATCTCAACCACAGTATAATTGTGGTCAAAGGTTTATTTTTTTATTATTCTACAACAACAATAATAATAATAAAAAAAAATAATTCAACTAAAAAGATGTTTTCTAAAACTTATTAAAAATACGTTGTGGTGAAATATAATAATCTATTAATGACAGGAAATGTTAATTAATTTCTAATTCTCTTTTCTATTATTTGGGCTTCAGCAAGGTTGATTGGACTTGATCCATCACTTTATGGGAAATTAATTATTTCGAATACACGCGCTACTTTATGCAACCTCTTTGATTTACATTGAGGGAAAATTCAGCAGAAGTAATTGAGGCAGAAGCGGATACTGGCACCGACTGAACTCAATTTTCATTCCAAACTTCCGTGGAATCCCATGGCACAGCGATATCAGATGCAAGGGGGAAAACAAACAAAAGCTATGGTGAAAAGGCAACATGAAGAGGGAATATTACAAGAATCACACAACAAAGGCTCCGCAAAACTCTTTTAGTGCTATAGACGAGCATTGAGCGCTCCATTCAAGCAAGGTGAAATAAGATATCATATGGCATTCTGACAACTGATGTCTTCATTTAAATGTAAGAATTTACATTCTAATTAGAGAGAATTTACATCTTAATCAGAGGCAGCTGTATTATCTTGTTACTGGGTTTTTTTCTCTCCCAAAGATAATGAACTAAAAAAACCGCTGTGCTTCCTCAACCAGAAATTAAACAGCCAGCATGGAGCGAGAATTTATAGCTTACCTGGAGTAAGAGCCGATATTAGTATTTGCAAGGTTTAACTTCTTTATACTTGGGCAGTGCTGAAGTTGCGTTACCACCCTAGAGTGGCCGCTGTGTGCGGCGCTGAGGCTGGGGCGAGAGATCCTGCTACTGGTCTAGACTTCTGCTGTTAAGACTTGACAGTGCGGGGAACCCAAAATGCAGTGGGCATCACAGAAAGAATGGCTCATGGAGGCTTTGTACAACACCCACCACTTAATACGATTAAACAGCCTTCGTTATGAACTTCTACATATAAAATATAGAAAAAACAGTGCACTGAAAATAAGAGGTTTCGCTGGAAACAGCCATCTCCTGCTACCCTCCATAAAGTTATTGTGAAGACCCACTTTAGTTTTCCTATGGAGACATTAGATGGTCCTTACTCCATGGCGCCATCCTCTCCTATCGATAAGTGGAAGCCATGTGACACGTATTGGTGGATGACGGCGAAGGTTCCAGACATATTCGCTTACCCCCCCCCCCCAGAAATACTCGGCCAACCTACTTCTGATCCGACTGACCCATCTCTAGCTCCTAGTTGAGCTCTTAGTACTATGGTTACCTCTACCTCCCATTGGGGCATTATGTCATACCTCCCAAGTGTCCCGATTCTAGTGGGACAGTCACAATTTCAGTGGACTGTCCCTCTCGACTTACAATTTGTCCTAGTATTGGAGCACACGCTCCAATACCGGGACATAGCAGCCACTTTTCTTGGAGGTCTAGGAGGAAGTGGAGCAGGACGTCTGTCCACAAAACTTGTGCAAACAGGAAGTTCGTGGGCGGTGATTAGGCTCAACGGGGCGTGACTTATCTGTCCCTCTTTCGGACCTCCAAATGTTGGGAGGTATTATATGTACCTATGTGTTAGTAATACACTGTTATGCCTGCTCCCTACTATGTAACCTTCCCTTCTTTCCCTTTTTTTCTGCATCCCCTTATCCTTTACTCTATAAACTTTAATAAAAATTATTATTGTTAAAAAAGGTAAAAAAAAGGGTTTCAGGCGGTTACCAAATGATGACGATCAAGTCATAAAATGATTTGTGACAAAACTACCATGTTTATGATTGTGTGGCCAGTTTTCAATTTAGCATATTCATGAATACTCTTATTGAAAAACAAGTAACTTTATAACAGCAAAATGTCAATTGGTTATAATTTAATCGCCAACATACCTGGATTTAGCATTCTGACCCGGCAGTTGCTGATGTCAGAGTTTATAAAAATCAGACGCCAAGAACTGTCCATTCCGAATTCTAAAGGCAGGTATGCTGTAGCAGATATTTAAAGCAAAGTTTGATGTATAACTTTTTCCCCCACCTGTGACATTAAATAATAATCAAATTAAAAAAAAAAATTGGACGACCCGGACAGCACACTTTAATTGTCATCCTTTGTTTTCCTAAAGTGACAGGAGTCTAACAAAAATTCGCCTTCCCATTCGCTCATTAACGGGGGTCACCACCCAGCTTTCCCTACACTCTCTCTTCCTTCTTTTTGTTCCCCCAAAGTTGAAAATTCAATCATACGTCGCATTCAAGTATATTATTCTAATTACTGTCATTCAAATGTACTTCCTGATCACTATTGCACAATTATTGTTTTGTAAGTTCTGAACTAATTTGATTACATATTTGTGAAATGCCTTTAACTTGTCAAATAAAGTTTTCAAAAAATAACCAAACTGAAAAATGTAAAGTTTAGCTATAATAAATCTATCATTAGTTTTTCAATTGTTTGGTACGTCTTTAAAATATTGGGTTCAATTTCATCAGGAGTAGACAACGCAAACAAAGGCCAGAGTCTATTTGTGGCCCAAGGAACTTTTGATTCCAAATATTACTTTGCAATACCCTTGTTTGTGGTATTTGGGTTTTGTTCTAGCCATGAACACAGCACTGTGTTACGTTGGCCATAAATGCTTCAATACTGAAGCCGATAACTAACAAGTATACAGACATTGCATCTGGATAACAGGCATGCTGACAATTGCAGTCCGAAGACGAACAGGATAATAGGCCCCAGTAACGCCAGAATTGTCCTCGGACGGATGGCCTAAGCGCTCCAGCAGCCATTTTGTTGGTGGAGTGCCTCATGATGTTGCTAGCAAACGAGCAGCCTCCATTTTCACAAATATTGTTTTGACCCACAAAATGGCTGCCTTCACTGTGATGCATTTTATGTCCAAAAAGAAGTAGATTGTGTCCTAGTTGCTCAAACTATAAATAATAACTTACTCTAACTTTAGAACAGAAGTGTTTTTCTCCAATCAAACCAATTTTAGGTTAAATAGAATAAATTCAAGATGAATAAGTAGAACAAGACAGATATCAAGATCAACAAAACTTGTGCAAGTCCATTACGGCAAAACAAGTAAGAAATCATTTGCATTAAAATATGCAAGACGCACAAGTTATTTTTTTTTTTTTAGGTAATTTAAGATCGGGTTTAAAATACTGTAAGTTTATTATTTTCCTGGTTCTTTTTTTTTTTACTAAATAACCAATCCCTTTATTGTCTATGTAACACAATGTACTAGCAGAAGTGACAGTTTTAAGAAAAGATAGCCATTGCAATTTCATTAATTATTGTGTGCTGTAGGACTCAAGTTTTGTCTGCTGTAATTTTCCTTGTCAGAATAAAATAAACGCGTTATCTCAAAATAATGTATTCTATCTTGCAGCTGCCATCTTGGGCAAGTATGATATTTATCAAACCTCTCGCTGCTCAAGCCTAACTGTAAGCACAGCCTGGGCAGACTCTCCTACAGCTCTACGACCTTTATTCTATCTATATAAATCTATATATGTCTGGTATGTTATGGAAGGGCAGTTTACTTCATAATGCTGCATTGGGATTTACAATGACTGCAAACATAAATAAATAGGAAAAATCCAAGATAGTGGTGAAGTCGGACGATCTGCAAATTCATATGCGCAGGTGAGCAATACGAATGATATGCGTCAGATCAGGGCACAATTGCAATACTATCGGGTATGTTGGTAAATGTGGTCAGGGGGTGACCGATGTTTGTGGTACAAGCCACAACGATGCCAGAAGGACCTCTTCTAGCATCGCTAGGTCCTGTCTGTGCTCTCTACACACACAGGCCAACAACGGCCATCTTGTGACCTCACTGACCAATATACCAGATAATGGTCTGACTGATTTTAATTGGATAATAAAAATCAGCCTCGTATTGGGGCCACCCATGGTATACAACAATTGGCAGATAATGCTGAGTGAGTCGCCAGTTTAACATTGCAGGTAATCTGGGGAGAGCCCTGCTGGCGCACTGACCATTGTGGTTTCTTATACGGAACTGTTCCGCTTAGTGGACTCGGAAGAGGGTGTGGTCTAATTTGAATGTGGGTGTTTTTGGGAGGGGCTTATTATGTCCTGATATACTTATTAAAATGTTTGGAGGTGTGCCTTTAGCATCATAAAAGTTAGTCGATCTCCTACTACAGTAATCATCGCTGTAACTGGATGTGTAGTGTAATCACATAATACAAAATATGTGAAATACTCTGGAATAGGGTAATATGCACAGGGAACATATGCACAGGGAACATTTGCTTATCATGCCTTCACAACACTGGTAAATACAAGTGTATATCATTTATCTATACAGATAAACAAATATCTCTATTTCCGGATTTAAGCCTTTTGCTAGCTGCATTCGGCAACACAGAGGAGGTTGTTTACCAACAACATGGAAATTTGCAGTAACTCCTAGCATGCGATTTGCTTTGATCAATGTAGACAACAAAACCAAATGTGTAATTGACAGAACAATGGAAAGACTAAGGGCCTCATACAGTGTAAATAGTACACATCAAGGGTCTGATTAGCTAAGGCAACCACACTGAGCGCAATGTGAATTTTCTTTAAAATGTACATAAATCGGGTATATGTTCGCCGGTGATGAATACGGGTTTAGATCATACTTGCCAACATTTTTTTTTCTGTTTCCGGGAGATGCCGGCTGGGACGTGGGCGTGCAGGGGGCGGGGCTGCGAAATCGCGTCATTTTGGCCCCGCCCCCGCGACGGAATGACGCAAATCGCGTCATTTTACAGTGGGGGCGGGGCTAAACGCCGCGATTCCGGGTGAATCGCGGCGTTTAAACTAAATTTTTCCCCCTTCCTATCAGGGAGATTGCCACACTCGTCCGGGAGACTCTCGCAAAATGCGGGAGTCTCCTGGACAATCCGGGAGAGTTGGCAAGTATGGTTTAGATCTGCTCTGCTCTACTAGGCAACACAGTTTCAATATATCCGTGGAATATAAACTCAATAAGAAAAATTTAATTAATATTCTATGTTAATAAGATTAATAACAAAATATTAAAATATATATTTTTTTCATAACATACTAGTATGTTTTTGGAGTGTGGGAGGAAACCGGTGCACCCGGAGGAAACCCTCGCAAACACGGGGAGATCATACAAACTCCATATAGATAAGGCCATGGTCGGGAATTGAACTTATGACCCCAGCGCTGTCAGGCATAAATGCTAACCACTGAGCCACCGTGCTGCCCAGGTCCAGAATATGAATGGATCAGTGATGGCTCTATTACCAGGAAGGTAATTACATATTACTGAGCACAATGGCACTAGGGGTTAGGTTCTCTACTTGATCCCGCTGCACTCCTGTTTCTGCTGTAAAATAATGGATTGCAGGAAGAAGCACGGTGACGGGAGTCACCTGGACTTTACCTACAATCACTGCTTTAGTAGCGCAGAACCTGTATGTGTGACTGGAGTAGGAGGAGTGTGAGAGGATATATTCTCCCTCTTCTGTTCTAACCCACCTACTGCGTCAGTGAGAGCAGTCCCAATACAGTGGCTGCAGAAAAGAGAGGTGAATTGCGTCACTCTGCACTTCTTCCTGCAGTCATTGAGCAGATGGTTGGGGTCAGTACCACCAGTGCCACCTCAGGTGGCATATGGGGATAGAACACACCTGCAATGATCATGTCAAGTGAAAAAGTCATGTTGGCAAGTGTAGTGCTATATGGTCTTTACATCTTTATAGCTTGTGGACACAAAACCGTCCTCCATCACAAATTCTTTCAGTGTGGCCCCCCGCTAGTTTAAACATTGGTAACAGGCAGCATTCTCAACCTGGTCAGATGTGTGTTGCACTTGCATGCTTGGCTGACTAGCTCCAAACTGCTATGGCATATTACTATGAAATAACAGCTTCCCCAGCAGGGCTTCTCACTGAAGCCCTGCACAATTGGAGAATACATGGGCAGGGAGTCCTATATGACTGTCAGGTGCTAAAAAAAACCCCATTAATTAATTAGTATCAGCATCAATTTAGCAACGTCACCTCTCACACATGCCACAAATAATTCAAACACCAGAATTCACCTCTGATTTAAGACTGTCAAAGATGTATCTTATCACTGTCACAGAATATAGCAATGTAATAGCTAAAACATTTCCCTTAATTTATTCACTGCTCCTGTCCTGGAAACTAAGATATATATGATATACATGGAACTTCAAAACTTCCCCTTCAAGTACGGAGTACTTTATATATATCATACTTGCCTACTCTCCCGGAATTTCCGGGAGGCTCCTGAATTTCGGGGAGTCCTCCTGCCTTGATATTCAATGCAGGGAATTTTTGGCATTTTATAGTGGGGGGCGGGGCCAAAATGACACATTTTCAAGTCTTGTCGCCACACGCTAACCTCTTTCCCCCAGCTCCCAGAAGCCAGCTTCAAAAAGTTGGCATGTATGATTATATATATATATATATATATATATATATATATATATATATATATATATATATATATATATATATATATAAATATATCATCAACATTTATTTATATAGCGCCAGCAAATTCCGTACCGCTTTACAATCGGACTATATATATTTATTTTAAATTAATGTTTAGTTATTTAGTTTTTAGTAAAACATTTAGTACATCTAGATAGAGAGCTTCACCAGTTAAATTAACACCGATAATTGTACAATCCTTGTTTAGCTTTATCATTGAATACAATTTTGGACAAAATTTCTCTCAACTTTGGAGTTATCCTCGAATTACTGAAAAACAAAACATATTGGGCCCAATTCATTAAGGAAAGTAAGGCAAAAAACTGAGTAAGTTTTTTCCTGGAGAAAACCATGTTAAAATGCAAGGGGTGCAAATTAGTTTATTATTTTGCACATAAGTTAAATACTGGCTGTTTTTTCATCTAGCACACAAATACTTGATAGCTTTATTTGTACGCTGAAATTTAAAGTTGATCTGGGACATGCCCTACCCCAACTATAAATCTGTCCCCAGTTTAAATTTACCTCCCCCTGCAACATGGTTTTGCCCAGGTGAAAAGTTACTCATTTTTTTTTTTAAAATTCACTTTCCTTAATGAATAAGGCCCAATGTCATTAATATATGTAACACTTAAGTATACATTCCTTCTCATGTGTTCTCATATAAGGGCAGGTCTTAGTTAGTCCTTGTTTAAAAAGCATGTTTCTTCAGACAGTGGTGGCAGCCATTTTCTGGGCTGAAGTAATATTTATAAGACTGCAACCAATCAAATCATTAAGAACCACCGCCTCGTAAAGTTTTGGTCATAAAGTGTCTCAGTGATAGATATTGGTTCAGCTCATAGAACGATCCAAAAAACATGGGAGATGGGTGCCTATTAGTAATTGAAAACATCAGTAATGGATCACTGGGACCAGCCTAACATCTTCTGTCAGGATAGACGTAATACCAGAACCAGACTTATTCCGCCTCGCCTAACACAGCCGCAGGGAGCCATGTATAAAACCACAAATAATGACACCTTTGCGCTTGTCTTGTGTTTTCTTGTGTGTTTGTTCAACTCGTAATTACTCTGCAAAATAAACAGTGGTTTGTAACACAAGTATAAAGTAACCGTTGATATAATAGGCCACCGTGTGACAAAGTGAAGGGTTTCAAGTCAAGTTAGTAATAATACAGAGGAGGGAAAAAACCCCACAAAACAATAATGTAGTGGAAAGCAAACACTAAATCACTTTTTAAACACCAATGCAATTTACATCTCACTTTAGAACTCATCCCTACAACACATCAGTCTACACAAATGCCAGGAGCTAAATGAGGCATAATTTGTGAAACTGATACCTTCCATCACAACCTCTAGCGGGAAAGGTCATTAGATATAGGATATCTAAGTGAACAGCTTATCCCTGCTTCATTAATGATAATTAAGGCGAGTAATATTTTCTTGACGGTAATGTGTCCAATATGAGATACTGACTGCTTTGCATAAAACAGACATCAGTAACACCACAGATAAAAAAATTAAGTAGCTAAGTAACATGGTTTCATTATTTTTTTTCTTAATTTCCTTAAAGAATTAGCCAGTTAAAAAAGCATAATGACTACATTATGAATTCCAGTTAAATGCACTGATTAAACCCACTAATACGAATGACACTATGTGTGTTTATAAATAATGATCGTATCCTCACTAGCCTTTCCTTAAACCTTTAGTCGGTTAAGTGAGCTGCAATAAATTAGTCATAATAAATAACTAGTGATACTATTTTTAACATTCCGCTGATAACCAGCTTCCACGTGCAGTACGGCGCTTGAGCTTTTAGGGAACTAGCATAATGTTACAATACTCCTGTTTAACTCTGAACATAAAATCAAGTAGCTGTATATTCTTCCTCATAGAAGCTGGCAACATAAGTTTAATGAATGTCCAAGATCGGGACTAACTTGACAACACACGAGAGGGATGAATTTGACCATATTCAGCAGTACCGCAGAATAGCCAGATCCCATGCGGTCACATTGGTGAAATCTTTTGGTGACTGCGCGGTCACAGTCATTGGAGTCATCGACGAGCTTGCAGTTTGAACTAAATGAACATTTTAGAATAGCCTTATATATGTGAATTTATTCCTAATTATTTTTATACACAAAGTGTTGCTCTGCTATACAACCGCAGCCAGGAGCGTAACACAAAACAGTCCGCCACATAACAACATTTGAGGAGCCACACTTATCGATCATCTTCATAGGCTCCTGCTTTGCTCTTCTGAGCATATAAGCTGGGGCGTCTCCAAAGTAGCCCCGTTTGGGACTGAAACGCCAAACGGGGCTTCACTGCGTATGTGCCGGTCCTCGAGCGTGAGCTGAGCAGGGGCCGGCGTAGTGGTTGGACCAGCATCGCTGGAGCCCTTCCATCTCTGGACACCGTAGACGTCACACCCCCTGCTGCACCTATATTCCCGCCATGGACCACAGGGACAAACTTTCTTTTTTTAATTATAAATAAAATGGTAAAGTTTAGTCTGACAGCTGCCTGGAGTAAACCCCCTCTACAAAACAAAAAATGTGGATACTATCACGTCTGTACTGCTCATTGCAAACTGGGGTTAGCTGTGATGTCACTCTAGTTCCTAGTGAGCTGATTGGCTGCATTTTACTGGATCTTGGTTCAGTCCACCAATTGGCTACTTCCACTGTATGTAGAGGATAGGTACAATTTAATTGATCTATTACACCACAACAATAACTGTGAAGATTGCATACCTAGGATGTTCATTTTGTCAATCGCCAATCCCAGGGTGCACTCTTTGCTAAAAGTTGCTCCTTCCTTGTAGTTTTAGCACAAACACCGTGATTAAATTAAAGAATTAATTATGAGATCTGTAAGATCTAACTTTATAATAAATGCATGTTGGAACTATATACATTGTTGAATTGTCAGTCAAAGATACAGTAGAATAACCAGAGTGACATCAAAGTCATAATACCATCTTTGTGGCATCGTATAGATAGTTGTACATTGTGTCTGATTGACAGATGAACAATGTGGTGGTGAAAGGAAGCCATTTAGTGCCACATATTAAGAAGAAGCAATAATTAATTGTCTAAGTGGATGGAGCATTCAGTTAGGGGATTGTAAACTTTATAAATGCTTCAGGGCTTTGTGTGTAGAACAATTGCTCAGGATTCCAATGAGGATACAGTACTGCAGAGGCAACATATAAATAATTTACTAGCCAGGTAGAGCAAGGCTGGAAACACCATTTAGTAAAAGCATTATTAAAATGTAGCACTGATTAACATACTATGCTATTAAATATTTTGTAATTATAGAGTGGGGATATCTCCACAGATCCGTCTATATGCACACCATATATTTATGATTGCAAATTAAATAGGAATAATTAGAATTTCAAAACCCATGATATCACTGTATAAGTTATGGTGACATGATTTGAATAATGACTTAAAAGAAAAAAATGTGTAAGGATATAATATTGCAAATACTCTTAGCTCACTAGCTACTTACCTCTTGGGGATAAGATTGTGACTAGAATTGAAGCAGTAATCGTAGCACAGGAGGAGAGGGGGTCTTAGAGAGCGGTTTATTACTGCTTGAGGTACCGCTTTAGTGGAATCTGGCTTTCTACCAATTACATGACAGTAAAGTAATTTAAAAAGAAAGAAACCCTGCTCAAAAGATCACTAGAACCCTGGGAGGATTTGAAGAAATGGTCTCCAAAGATCTAAAAATCAGTAAGCAGAAATCTCTGGTCCGTTAGGCATGGCCAGGGAATACATTCTGAAACATTACATTAGTACACATTTCTAGTTTTTAAATATCCCCACACAAACAGTTGGCTTCAATGTACAAAGCGATCAGCACAAAAATATGCAATAGGAAAACACATATATACTGCGGGTTTGAAAAAGTGGAGATATTGCCTTTAGCAACCAATCAGATTCTAGTTATCATTTATTTAGTACATTTTACAAAATGACAGCTAGAATCTGATTGGTTGTTATAGGCAACATCTCCACTTTTTCAAACCCGCAGTTTAGTAAATCTAGCCCTTAGTGCCTGATTCATAAAGAAAAGCGAGGTGAATGCAATTTGCGTGTTTTTTTTTTTTTAAACAGATGGAAACTGCACGCATGAATATGGGTATAAGTAAGATCTGGAAGTACAGCACTTACAGCAGATAGAGCACAGTGCAGCATACGCTCAATGCATATGTACTATATAAAGTCCCATCAGAACAAAAAAAAATGAAATACATTAACATCTGTTAATACTATAATCATTAATAAAAATATGTTTACTTTTTTTTTTTATACATGAAATACATAGATCAGGGTGTTATTAATGCCTACATAAAATAATTTTCACAGTTGCTCCGATTGCAAACACATGTTCTAGCATGTATACACAGCTGTCATCACTATCACTCGGCACTTACACCGGACCTATATCTGCTGCAAGTGATACTGATAAAAATCACTTATCTCAGAGATGCCCAGTTTGAATTGGATGAATATGTATGCGCTTGGCACACCCTTAATGTACATTGCCTACGTGCATACGCCCCTTCCATCCCATTACGTCCTTGAAATTGTAGCCTGTCGGAAGTGTCCTTTGCATTCGAAGGTTAACTGCACGCACTTGCGTTCTCTTGATGCATAGTCCGTTTCTGAGCACACACAGGGGAAATTAACGCGAAATACGGCACGCAACGGGACTTATGTTACTTAATAAATGAGGATTAGTTCTGTATTTCACATATATATTACATACAAGTTAACCCGTGCATGATACTCATGCATTCTAGTCAAATCAAGCTACTTAAGGTCTTAAAAAGGTTCTTGTCATGCATTTGGGCCTAGACCAGGCCTCCTCAGGGGAAGAGCGTTACTTCCCGACGCAAGCGGCCTTTTTAATGTGTGTTCATGAGGTAAAATTACCTCACGAAAATGAGTTTGACCACTCAACTCGTAAATTTAGCCTGTACTACCCCTCCCACGGGGGGAAGGGGGGATGATGGAAGTTAACTGACTTGACTATTCTAATTTTTTTGTCAAATAATGTCAGTATACCAAATTTCAGGTCAATTGGATGAGCCCTTTCTGAGAAAATAGTTTTTTCCACACACACACACACACACACACTAACACACGCCTCTACACATGTGTGTTCATGAGGTAAAATTACCTCGTGAAAATGAGTTTGAGCCCTACCAAATTTCAGCCCTTTTTGAATTTTTTTCCCCACACACACTAAGAATTTAGTAGGTCAGTGTAAAACTACGCCCAGCAGGTGGCGCTGCAACTTTTTTTTTTTTCCCACACACACACAGACAGACGCCACTAAGCATTTATATATTAGATTATTTGAGTGAACAAGCACTAGGGCATTGTAACTTTCCTACAATGCATAAAACACAATTTGTAACGTCTCCAGAATTTTAGACATTCAAACTAATACAAATCACTTGGCCGCGTCCCTGGTATGGCACTTTTATTGGCACTATATTGGAAGCTCGTTGTATCAGAGGCAGCAGCGTAAGGTCAGAGGCGAGTTACTGTGATCACTATGCAGGCTGCTGCACCACCGCGGGAGAAAACTTTTCAATATAAACAGCTCAGTTCTGGATTATACGTTGGAAAACTACTGGACTGAGATGATCATAGACCGCCGTGTCTTGTGAATTCAATACTGTAATTCCTTCCTTAAAACCCTACCGTACATTGTTATACCTTTAAATATATACATATGGAACAGCTGGACACAGTTTTAGAAGGAAGCAAGAGTCTGCTTTTATTTTTAAGTTCTAGCGTGCAGCATCGCATTCTTACCTCGAAATTAAGTACAGTGACACATAAATTACAGATAGAGACTGTACGCAGCTGAGTCTACTGGTAACGGCAAAGTTGCAATTAGTCAGCAGGAGATACTTTTAAGAGCTGCAGTTACTTTGTACTTAGGGAGTGAGAGGAACTGCGAGAGGATATGGATATTTGTCATCAAGCATCTTAAAAACCAATGAACAATGCTACTTGCACTATAATCTGACATTTTTCTTCCCTTAAACTGATTTAGTTTTTTTAAAGGAAAATACACCTTATGCCTAATAATGGTTCATTTTAACGGTATAGAACAATTGTATAATAGCTACAACATGCTGCTATAAGGCAATAGCCTTTGGACAGAGTTCTTAATTCTAGTAAGAACTCTACACAACCTACATACTGCATATACTGGCTGGTTGGGGTATCTGGACTCCCCATCTGTTCACCGGATTTAGAGTTGTCCTTATTATGAGGCAACCTGAGGCCACTGTTTTAGGAAGTAGGTTTTTGGGGGCAGCAATAAGTTAAATTTCCCAAATGCGAACTTTCTTGTTGCCAAAGCCTAAATTTGTGGTTTCCACCTTGTAGATAAATTTACCATTAGTGCTCAATACACGTATGGGAATGGAAACAGTACTCTGTGTAATGGCACCATCTGCGGTCCCTCCTCAGGCAGAAGAACCACTAAATAACTAGGCTCACGCCATTCCAAACCCAGTCACATGATCACAGTGGTTTGTCATTGCCTAACAATACTCTATACCAGTGACAGGCAGCCTGACTGGGTTGGGCGGCCCTCAATCTTTCAAAATGGTCCTACTTTACCCGCAATCTCCGTAATAAGTTACAACCGGGGAAAATGCAGGGTTTCTAGAGAGGGGTGGGGGTTCCAATGCTTTCCAAAATACCTGTTAAATTTGTAGACTTTAAAAAAAAAAAAAAAAAAAAAAAAAAAAAAAAAGCTTTATTCTTTTTTAAAAACATTGTTTAAATAAATGGAGGCTTTTAAATATTTTTAAATAAATGTAATCTATTTTTTTTTTGAAATAACAAAATATTTTCCCCTTCCACCCACATATCAACACATATGGGGAGACAGGGAGAGGTACATATACAACAATGGTGAGAGAGAGACACAAGGGGGAAAACAGAGATAGGGGGAGATGAAAGGTAGAGACAGACACATTGGGAGGGGGTCAGAGTTAGGCTGGGGTAAAAGTGTACATGTGGCACTCAATTTAGGAGAAGGGGCAGCAGGTCTGCGCTGTTTAAGGTAAAGGGGCATAGGGCGTAGGGCGGGACCACCAGAGCAGGCTGTGTGCTGCAGCAATAGTCCCGACAAAAAGAAAAACTCAGTTGAGGTACATTACCAGCCACTGCATAGGAGATGGAGGTGGTAAGTCAAGCATAGGGGGGTTCCAGGTAACTAAAAACCCCCCACCCCCAAGTGCATGCCTGAAAACAATATACTAAATCAAAGAAAGAGACACCTGTCTCTAGTATTAACCTATCAGCAGGCCTTAAACAAGCTATAACAAACAGATCTGACAATCAAGCAGGAAAGAGCTGGGGACCGCCGGTGAATTCTCGAAGGGAAGCATCCCACACAATCCATCTGAACTTAACGGGTAAGCCCTAATAGCTTGAAAAGCAACACACACAATATATAATTCCATGACAATTTAACATTAAATTATAGTAACATCAAATTAACATTCAGTATTTATATATCCACCGATCAGCCACAACATTAAAACCACTTACAAATGAAGTGAATAACATTGATCATCTTGTTACAATGGCTCCTGTCAATGGGTGCGATATATTAGGCAGCAAGTGAACATTCAGATCTTGAAGTTGATGTGTTGGAAGCAGGATAAATGGGTGAGCGTAAGTATCTGAGCGACATTGACAATGGCCAAATAGTAATGACTAGACGACTAGGTTAGAGCATCTCCAAAACGGCAGGTTTTGTGGGGTGTTCCTGGTATGCAGTGGTTAGTACCTACCAGAAGTGGTCCAAGGAAGGACAACCGGTGAACCGGCGACAGGTTTATGGGCGTCCAAGGCTCACTGATATGCATCGCAGCTTGCTGAATACGGGGCTGCGTAGCCACAGACCGGTCAGAGGTCCCATGGTGACCCCTGTCCATAGTCAAAGCGTCTACAATGGGCATGTGAGTGCCAGAACTGGACCATGGAGCAATGGAAGAAGGTGGCCTGGTCTGGTTACGTTTTCTTTTACATCATGTGGACGGCCGGGTGCGTGTGCATCGTTTACCTGGGAAAGATATGGGAAAAAGATGCACTATGGGAAGAAGGCAAGCTGGTGGAGGCAGTGCGATGCTCTGGGCAATATTCTGCTGGGAAACTTTGGGTCCTGGCATTCATGTGGATGTTACTTTGACGTGTACCACCTAACTAAACATTGTTGCAGACCAAGTACACCCCTTTCATAGCAACAGTATTCCCTGATGGCAGTGGCCTCTTCCGGCAGGATAATGCTTCCTGCCACACTGCAAAAAATGTTCAGGAATGGTTTGAGGAACATGACAAAGAGTTCAAGATGTTGACTTGGTCTCCAAATTCCCCAAATGTCAATCTGATCGAGCATCTGTGGGATGTGCTGGAAAAACAAGTCCGAGCCATGAAGGCCCCACCTCGCAACTTACAGGAAATAAAGGATCTGCTGCTAACGTCTTGGTGCCAGATACCATAGGACACCTTCACAGGTCTTGTGGAGTCCATACCTCAACGGGTCAGAGCTGTTTTGGCGGCACAAGGGGGACCTAC
This sequence comes from Mixophyes fleayi, assembly GCF_038048845.1. Classification (NCBI taxonomy): domain Eukaryota; kingdom Metazoa; phylum Chordata; class Amphibia; order Anura; family Limnodynastidae; genus Mixophyes; species Mixophyes fleayi. Next base: position 22,334,709 of record NC_134411.1, on the reverse strand, counting down.
ACAATATTAATGTTGTGGCTGATGGGCGTCACGTTTCAAGCACACAGTAATGACACATAATAAAACGTAATAATGACAGTCATGATGTCCTTTCATTCTCCTGATTAATTTAAGACATAATGAAGCTACTCCAAGCAGTATTTTACTTATCACTGCCTTAGAATCGGGTAATATAAAATGTTTAATAACCTATTAAACAATGGTTTAAAGGTTAATCACACTTCTTAACAAGGCATACCGTATTATCAATGTAAAAATATGTACAACATATTACCCAACTACACAACATTTTGTTTTTGTAAGGGGTGGGAGAGGGGATGAAATGTTTACAGGTGCAAGAGCTTTTCACACTTTAGTTAATTAAACCCACTGAGTAAACAATTAGTTTACCAAGTACCATAGAAACAATGGAATAATTCAGAGTTGACTGAACTCCCTGGAGTAGAGATGAATCTATTAATACACACTCACTTATACATCATAACAAGTAAAGCCCTTATTTGACATTAATATATAGCCAAGGCTGGGTATTACTGAGCTGAGTGATATAAATGAAATAATTGGAGGGTTATACTTAAATGAATATGTCTATTATGATCTCTTTCATGCCTTTGCAGCAGGCTGCCATGACAGGAGGCAGGTGCTTCACTAAAAGAGCAGGCACAGAGTGACTGACAGCTGGGCGGTCATGCTTTGCAGAAATGAGTCGTGGATTGGTTGATTCAGAGACAAGGGCAGGACCAGTAATGTCACAGCAATTGGGACATTTGTCTTATAGACGTGGGAGGGGATGCTGTTATCTGTAATGGAGTGGGGGGAGGTAATGCTTACATTTTAACTATTTAAGTATTTTACCTCCATTGTTCATATATGAAAATGTTAAATTTGGGGGGGTAAATGGTCCTCTAAAAAACCCCCAGCAAACCTACACAAGACGTGGAGCTTGTCATTAGCGACAGCGGATTATGGGTTCCTACTCTCTAGCGGCACTGTCCCACACTTGCTTAGGGGTCACCTATTCAGACAAATTAGGTTACAAATACAAGGATTAAAATCAATACATTTATATTTAAGTGAAAGGAAAACAAAGAAAGAATCCTCTAAGTAAACAAAAACACGTGTAATTTTAGTAGAATTTGTGATTGACAACGGCAGGTTATTTCATGTACTTCTTCTGTTCTTGATATTTCAAAGGTCTTGAAACAACTGAACAGACAGGCAGGCACCTCGTATGATACAATGACTAGTGAGTATTCAGCGGATAATGAGTTGTCCAACATGACATATCACTATTGTACATGTGTACTAGCCACAGCGCACCCCGTCTATCACATACAAGGCTCAGCGGCTGTATTGAAGCAGATGACCCCAGCTCAACTCTATTCTTTACTTGTCTGCTTAAATTACAGGTTATTGCATCAAAAAAATATTAAAACTCTAAATACGTGCGACTCCTCTTATCTCACACACCAACATTGCTAGACCTCAGTCAGACAAGATCAGCTCTTTATTGTTAGAAGATTAGAATGTGAATTATAAGCCAGCAATGGCTGTTGTATAAATGCTATTAATATGTCCCATGTGACCAGTTGAGACACGGGAACAGACTTCTTACAGAGGGCATTGTCATTTACACACAGTGACATGTTGTGGGCTGGATCCAATATTCATTAAATAGGAGCTAGTGACAACACTGAGGCACACAACTTTACAGAGTGGGGGCCACCATCAATGGGGGCCCGGAACCAATAAAAAATAAATTATACTCCAGTAAATTGTGCCTGATTGACCATAATGGCCAACCTTATACCTCGCCCCTCTGGGAGATCTTGGGGGAAGGAGGTGACTTGTAAGTGCAGAGGGGAACGTGGCGCAGCGAATCTCATCATTCTACGCCTGCTGCACAATTCCTCAATCGTAACACTGTGCCATCGTGGCCCCCATCCCATCCACTTCACTATGAAGTGGGGCGAATGGTCTACTCTTCTGGGAGTTCATCCAGCATTGCAGAGTCTCCCGGACATTCCAAGAGAACGGACAAGTATGTCAGTGATGCTCCTTGATCCTAGTTAATTGATAGGCTGCCTTCTCATGAATATTGGTTCCATGCACAAAATAGCTATCACAATAATTAAGAAAGTGAAATGCCCATACATAAAGTAATACAATAAATTGCAACGTTAAGCCTTTCCACCACCCAGACATATTAATCCGCCTGTCAATGTAGGCAGGTCCTCGAATGTAAGAAGATGGGAATCCACTGCAGTTATTTAAACACCATGCCTTAGATTAACAGCAGAAACATCTGAACCACACTGCTACTACCAACACTATAAGACTACTACACACAGTCCTGCTACGGGTGATTGAAGCAGCCAGGAGATAAATGCACAGCACCAGCGGCCTTGCGTTGTTTCTACAGTGGAGCTAGCGGTCAGGTAGAATGACATCAAAAGAATAAGCACCAATTTCCCATTCACGGTAAATATAGTGAAATATGAAGAAACCAAGACAAACACACCACAAAAAATAGAGTGTGGGATTATTTTCAAGGGCCAATACTTAAATTGTAAGAAATAAACCATCAAATTAAACTATAGTGCTCAATGTTAAGCATGTGAGAACTGGCAACTTTAAACCTTGGTGTAAAACACAGGTAAGTGATTCAGGGCATTTTAAGCAGTACAGAGCAATGGCAAATGGGAGTGGTCAACCATTTGGGTGTGGTTTTACAGGTCCAATAAAAAATTGTTTTTCAAAGAAATATAATCAAATACTATGTAGGTCTGTTTTATCAGTATTCAATGCAGAGTCTATTGTAGTGATTAACTGAAAAATACACAGAGCATTCTAGTGACCAACATGTAGTACGGAGAGCATTCTAGTGACCAACATGTAGTACGGGGAGCATTCTAGTGACCAACATGTAGTACGGGGAGCATTCTAGTGACCAACATGTAGTACGGGGAGCATTCTAGTGACCAACGTGCAGTGCGGAGAGCATTTTAGTGACCAACATGCAGTACGGAGAGCACTCTAGTGACCAACATGTAGTACGGAGAGCATTCTAGTGACCAACATGCAGTACGGAGAGCATTCTAGTGACCAACATGCAGTATGGAGAGCATTCTAGTGACCAACGTCCAGTACGGAGAGCATTTTAGTGACCAACATGCAGTACGGAGAGCATTCTAGTGACCAACATGCAGTACGAAGAGCATTCTAGTGACCAACATGCAGTACGGAGAGCATTCTAGTGACCAACATGCAGTACGAAGAGCATTCTAGTGACCAACATGCAGTACGATGAGCATTCTAGTGACCAACATGCAGTACAGAGAGCATTCTAGTGACAAACATGCAGTACGAAGAGCATTCTAGTGACCAACATGCAGTACGATGAGCATTCTAGTGACCAACATGCAGTACAGAGAGCATTCTAGTGACCAACATGCAGTACGGAGAGCATGCTAGTGACCAACATGCAGTACGAAGAGCATTCTAGTGACCAACATGCAGTACGATGAGCATTCTAGTGACCAACATGCAGTACAGAGAGCATTCTAGTGACCAACATCCAGTACGGAGAGCTTTCTAGTGACCAATTAAACTACAGAGAGCCTTCTAGCTATCAATATACAACACAAAGAACATATCGGTAACAAATAAACAAACAATCCTATTGCTCGATATATAACACCAGGTACATTCTAATGAACAACAGACAACACACACAGTATTTTAGAGGTCAATATACAATACAGTGTGCATTCCAGTAACAGATAAACAAAGCACCCTAAGGATCAATATGAAACACAGAGACCATCCTAAAGAGCCACAATTAATACAGAAAGTGGTTTAGTGACCTCTATACAAAACATAGCGCATACTAGTGACTACTATACAAAAGTGGCAAAGTTCTGTAGGCCACTATACAACACAGACTCCATATCTCTGGTAGATTTACGTTTAAAATAAAAAGGCAAAATAAGAATGTTTAATACAACTGTATCTCTAGGATTCTAGCAGAACAAGGCAAATACTTTGTGTGTAGCTTTATGCAGGCGTCTCACATGTGCCTTCTGCTTGTCTGACTCTATACAACATTAGTGACTTCCATTAATGATTCCATTTCTCTTCTCCCAATCTGCCATGTCTTATGTTCTGGCTTCTATTATATTTGAAGGCTTGTATCTTCAGGACTGACTAAAGGTTCAATTCAGGTTTTTTTTTAAGATAAAAGCCGGAGATCATTTTCACTTTTGCAGTAAAATTAAGCACTGAGGATATTCCTGTTCTAGTCTTGTGTCTTATCTGTCGTTAACATATGAACGGTCTAAAACATTCTCTTTCGCAGTCACCATTTGTCCTGTAATCAGCTGCTACATAATGCTGTGTCTGAATCTTAGATTATGTTGTGTAGTGCCGCCCATTAAGTAAAGTTTAGGTGAAGCGTGGCTGTCCAACTGTGGTGAATCTACCTATCCCTGAGCGAGCCTTGCCACGTCTGCCAATACTTGACCAGTGTTGTACTATTTACATATCATCTTTTCCAAACGTGTTCAACCTTAACACACTCAAAAACACATAATAGTGCTAAAAGTGTAATTACTTAGAGAAGTTAACTACTAGCTCACTACTGCAGAAATATATCATTCAAACTGGGAATGGTAAATCCGATTGTTTATTAATACAAATTAATAAACTTAAACTTAACCTTAACACACTGCCTGAATATATCTGAAAACAAAGACTACTGTTTTGACATATAAAATGAATAACATAATAAAATAGTAATATTAAATTCCCAAATAATATTTCACATGGACTTGCCCAACCACGCTTGTGACATTACACAGTTTAAATCATTCGATTCGGCTTAACCAGCCAAAATGTTATACCAAAACATTTGAGTTTTGCACTAGATTTAAGTTGACGAAGATTGGATCTCATCCCCTACTGGCTCCGATGTCTCATGCTCGTAATTACTAAGCTTCATCTTAGGGAGGGAAAAAACAGAAAAGTTTTATTTAATGTAAGCGGTGGTTTTAAAGTGATAGGAGGCTGGAATTTGATATGATATTTACATTTTTGCACAGTTCACCTCTTCAGAATGTTTTGCCTCAACACACCCCAAGTTTGCAGAATTGTCTCCAAAGCTGGAAAGAAGGCATGCAGATTGAGGTGCACTGTGAGGACCATCTAGGTGGACCAATGCAAAACCAAAATAAATTTTTGTCGTGTGCGCTTTATAAATGACTAAGCGAGTGCCTGAACAAAGAGTTAAAGGAGTGATGGATTATATGCAATAGAAAATAAAAACCAAGAGTGACATACAGAGTGTATGCTCTTGTGTCAAGACGTCTGGCTACATTGTATTTATGACATCTCAGTCAACATTTCTACTCTTGGGCAATTGAGAAGAACTTAAATTTTATAACACTATTTGATGCCATCGTTTTTGCCGGTTTCCTGTGAACATCAATAAACTATGCTGTTTATTCACATATTTGTATTTTCTAGATGTGTAACATTTGTCCGACGTTCAAATTATGTCATTATTATATATTTACTGGGACAATGCCTAACCAAGACATCGATAAGAGCAAATTAGAAACAAAGACAGCGATGAACAGCGTTGGCAGTCCCTTTATAAAGACCCTACGAGGTTGTTCACTGTGTTGCACTCTACCAACAGTCAGACAGATTTCCCGTCAAGGCTTTAATAGCGGCACAAAATAAAGCACAACTCATAATCACAGGCTACCTCTACAATAATAGTCTGTTATGGAACCATGTTAAGCAGTACTGCTGTACAGACACAGGGTGAGGACTCATATTAATTTTACAGTGTTCCTACCGAACGCCAACCAATCAGAATTCAGTAACAAACAGCCTTTTACACTGTGAAACCAATAATCTTGTTAGAAGAAGGACTTCCTCTTAAGAGCAGTGCCAGCTTCTGAAAGCCATTGGAGGCGCGAGATAATAGATATGACCCAGGGGGAGGGCACTTCCACGGGATATGAGGGCATATGAAACTATAAGGAAGTATACTGGCTAGATATGGGCTATACTGGCATGTATGGGGCATGTGAGACTATATAAGGATAAAAATAAGGTTATATTGGGACATAGAAGGTTATAGTTGTTGGGGAATTACATGCTTTACATTGCGGAGATCACTGTACAAATAAATAACAAACAATGACATGTATGTGTCTTAAGTACACAGTACTTGTGTGTTTGTCGTACCATGAAAAAAGTAGGTTTTTGCGGTACTGCAGTTTTTAAGCATAATTCTTTTATGCTGCAACAAATACATCTGTTTTCACTTTATCACCAATATCAGGCATATATTTTTTCTCCAAACTGTGTATATATAATTTTTTTTTATTCATGGTCATACAATCTTCAAACAATTAAAGTACAAAAAAAACAGGTAAAGTAAGAAAATTCTAACAACTACAGCGTGAATAATAAAAACAATCAGAAAATCTCAAAAGTTACAGAAAATTAGAGCTTAGTTATGGGATTGTCAACCAGGGTTCTTTTTTTGTTTTATATTTTTAGGAAGGGAGAAGGAGAATAGGGGAGAGCGAGGAGGGGGTGTTTAAAGCCTGCATATATAATTTTTGCCATAATGGTGTGCTAAGCTAAAATGAAAATGAGTTTATGGTAAGTATTTGTCACTGTACTGTCTGTCATGCTACTCGTGGTGAGATAATATATGATCTTTGTGGGGTTCATACTGAAAACAAATCATGTTGGCAGGTTTGTGACACTCATTTCTGATACCGTTTGAGGCCAATTGGTAGCAGTTATACCCTGTATGGAAGACACATAACAACACCCTACTAAAGGTAAAGACAGAATAAAGCTGGCAATGACACCACGAGCATACTAAAAACAAACAGAAAATTAGAAAAAAATGTCAAGAATAGTAGAAAAGAAAGCCTTGGGCAGATGAAACGTAATTGTGTAAATTGAATGTCTACTGTGTGAAAACAAAACGGTGAAGCAAAACATAAATATATAGAAAAATATCTATATAACAGCTCGGTAGGTGTCCATGGATGTGATGTATTTTTTTTTTTACATGATGCCACACAGGAGATGAGTGTATAAATTAGGAAACACGACCTGGGGGAAACTAGATGACGGAATGCAGAACGTTACTGATAGAACCTCGGATTGGATAAAAGTATTTCAGTGATTGCTGATGTCATAAAGCGGAAAATGGGCATTTTGGAGTTGGGATGCTTTTTGTGCTGAACAATTTAAACAAACTGGTACCCCAAATAAAGGTTATAAAACTGATATAAATATATTTCTAATTTGTTACTAAAATAAATCTCTACAAGTCCTGACAAAACATAAAAACACTAAAATCACAAAAGAAAATGTGCTTGGATCCCGCTATAAATGACACATCGTTAAAACGTAAACAACAGTCTGGTCATGAAGGTGGCTAAAACCGTGCCCTTTACAAACCTGTTAGATTGGCAAAAGGTGAAGAACTTCAGAAAACCAACTATCACTCTTGTGGAACTAAATCTTTCAGAAAAGCCTAGCAGGGAATGCTGGGATTTGTTGTCCCACAACAGCTAGAGCACCACAGGTTGTCTAAACTTGCTTTGGAATACGGTGGTCCATAAAACTGTGTTTAGCAGAAAGGGGCTTTATACTCAGAAAGAAACAACAGAAAACACAATGAATAACCATAAAGGCAATCTACAACAGTATAGCAGATGATGTACATAGACAGTGCTATAGAACACTGCTAGACAGGAGAACGGTGGAGATAAAGCCATCCATGAGCTTACAATCACTGTGGGCGAGACATAGAGGGGGAAGGGAAATCTAGTAAGCGATGGGCGATACTATCCACAGACAAAAGACAAAAAATATGGCAGAAGCGCCCAATAGACACATCATCATCATCATTTATTTATATAGCGCCACCGATTCCGTAGCGCTGTACAGAGAACTCACTCACATCAGTCCCTGCCCCATTGGAGCTTACAGTCTAAATTACCTAACATACACACACACACACAGACACACACGTGCATGACAAAAGTGTACAAAAGGATTCAGATCAACGTGTGTTTCTGAGACGGTAATAAATCGTGTGAACTACGTTTACGGGCGTAATGGTGAACTGAAGCTGTATTTTATACAGCGGTGATTACATTCATTGGGTGTACCAAGTTATCCCAATGCATTGATAGTGTGAGAAGATAAATGTGCTTCATGACTGTAAGAAGGACATAATAGAATCATAATTAGCATTTCAGTATTCCTAGTTCTAATACCGTTACCAGGCCCATGGTTCGTACAGTCGCCCTGACATGCCCTCGCTGGCTGTCACGCTATGATTCATGGTCTCACAGCAGCGGTGATAAGGGAAAGACACAAGATTCTGTGACAGGCGTTCACAACAAGAATAGCTTTATTAGGAGGAAAAATGACCGTGGAGAAGGACAATTAAGGCAATTGGGGATTTGACCCACAGTGACCTAATAATATATTACAAATAAGATAATGGTTATCCTAAGCCGTGTGATGTGTCAGCTCTTATATTATTTCCATAGAGGGGACGCTCTGATGTAAAACTATAATTATGCCACAATTCACTAAAATCTTGTTGCAGAGAGGTTACATGTGATTTAATTTCCTGGCAGATCGCACAATTCTATTAAAGAGTAAACACAGATTTTATTTGCCAACGTAGAAAGCTTAAGTGGCCACAATATGTCGTAACTCGGCCGATTTTAATTTTTACAGCCATTGGCCGACCACACTACCTAGACTCTACCTGATCTAGCGGCGTGACCTTTTGACAATCCATATGTGTCCAATTTGACCTCCCACATGGTTGACAAAATCGGATACTCACATGCTGGTTGGGATTGCTGTTCGTTTTGAGAACGCATATAATGCAATTTGGGGCTAACATGGCGTAAAATAAAATATTAGTCATCCAAATTGCAGTGTATGGGCGGGTTAAACTTGGGTGTGGGTCCAAAAAGTATTTTATCTACCCAATGAAAGCATAAACAGATTTTAATTGGCAAGTTTGAATACTGGTCAGCCGATAACCATACAGCCATGCATGCAGTCATTGATCAGGCGTCAGCAAAACCAACAAGATCTCTGCCCAATCTGGCCAAATTGGCAACTTTCAGCTGCTCCTGGTCAAATTCAATGACCAGGGGCCTGATTCATTAAGGATCTTAACTTAAGAAACTTCTTATTTAAGTCTCCTGGATAAAACCATGTTACAATGCAAAGGGTGCAAATTAGTATTCTGTTTTGCACATAAGTTAAATACTGACTGTTTTTTCATGTAGCACACAAATACCAACTTTACATTTCAGTGTACAAATAAGCTATCAAGTATTTGTGTGCTACATGAAAAAACAGTCAGTATTTAACTTATGTGCAAAACAGAATACTAATTTGCACCCCTTGCATTGTAACATGGTTTTATCCAGGAGACTGAAATAAGAAGTTTCTTAAGTTAAGATCCTTAATGAATCAGGCCCAAGATCCCTACATGTATGACAAGCTTATGGCAGTGGACTTACAGTAAATTATATTGAAACTGAAAAGGTTAAAATATTATATTTTTTTCGGCCATTAAAATTAAAACCCTAAGACCCTCAGATAGCCCCCCAACACCCACATACTGTAAAGCCTGGTTATCTGCAGCCAACTACTAAATCCTACACCAGGACACCCCTGCAAAGTCAGAGGTCCATTACCAAAGCCTTGTTATACATGAATCCTGGCTCCAGAAGCCTCTGTACTAGCACAGGTAAAAATCTGTATTTCCTAAATCTCTACTCGTGTCTATAATACGAGCGAACAAGGTCAAACACTCAAGAAACGACAGAGATAATGAGCATGCAAAACACATGTATTTAAAAAAAAAAATCGGTCTCTGCTTCAGCAAAACATTACCAAAAAATGAACGTCCTTAAGTGTTACTGCCTGCAGTGATATTCTCTGACAAATCTAATAGCTCTTTCTGTGTCAATCCTAATACACTTGTCACTCAGTATTATCCATCCTCATTACTGACAATGGGAAAGTTTATCTAGGGAACACGTATTAAATCATCCTCTCTTTCCAAAGAGACCATGAAATTTCTTACAAAACATGAGGCGGGAGCGCATCTGACAACAAAACCTCTTCCTGGCAGGTTTATTTCTTAATTCCTGTCCAGGGGAATAATCTGTTTAGTATAAAATCATACTGAACAATATGCTGAACACAATTAGATACAAGAATGACTGGGTGGGTCCGCTGGCTGCCATGTGTATTTACCACCGGCATTTGGGGGGTCTAGAAATTCAGCCCTTGACATCTGTCATACACTGAGGTGGCGATTGGGGCAACAAAAGCAAAATCATCATTTTATTTTTGTAAACATAATTTAAAGCAGGAAATCAATAACTGTGTTAGAGTTGACTTAAAAAAACACATTCTATCCTTATGTTTAAATTTTTTTTTTTTTTAATGCCACCTGTTTCTACCCTTGAAACAAACAACTATTGGGGTCGGTTGGTTGTAAATGCATTAGAGAGGACACGTCACCACGGTTCCCATTAATTAAAAATGATAGGACAGGGGTTAGAGGTTATTAAGATATATAACTAAAAAAAAGACCTATGAAAATGGGGAGGCAGATAAACAAATCTAAGTAAAATGTAAATAATTTTAAGTAAAATGTTAGTCTATGGTATACTTGCCTACCCTCCTGGAACGTTTGGGAGAGAGAGCCACCCACTCATAAAGCACTCCCCCCTCATAACATGCAGCCAATCGCATCGCCACGCCCCCGCATCATGCAGCGAATAGCATTGTCACACCTCCCGCATCATGCAGCGAATCACATCGCCACGCCCCCGCACTATGCAGCGAATCACATTGCCACGTCTCCCGCATCATGCAGCAAACCGCACCCCCACCCCCCATGTAGCGAATCACACTTGGGAAAGTCTGTAAGAATTATTTATAGTAACAAATCTACTATAAAATGACCATTGCGCTTTGTCCTAGTGCAGTGGTCTGCCAGGATTTCTGTAAGCTCCTCCTTTTACATGAGGGCAGTATGGTGGCTCAGTGGTTAGCACTTCTGCCTTACAGCACTGGGGTCATGAGTTCAATTCCCGACCATGGCCTTATCTGTGAGGAATTTGTATGTTCTCCCCGTGTTTGCATGGGTTTCCTCCGGGTGCTCCGGTTTCCTTCCACATTCCAAAAACATACTGGTAGGTTAATTGGCTGCTATCGAATTGACCCTAGTCTGTGTGTCTGTCTCTGTGTGTGTGTGTGTGTTAAGGAATTTAGACAGTAAGCTTCAATGGGGCAGGGACTAATGTGAGTTCTCTGTACAACGCTGCGGAATTAGTGGTGCTATATAAATAAATGGTGATGATGATGAATTATACTTCAATCCCAGTTGGTACTATAGACATTGATGTAAACCATGATCAGCTATGGATAAGCAACATACTGATGTTATCCTAACTTTACAAACTGGTCTTCTAAATGTAAGGCTGGGTACACACTACAGAGTATATCTCCTGATGACATATCGTTAACAATTTGACCAACAATTGAAACAAAATAAAATGTCCCGATCAGCAGCCGATTCCTGTGTACACACTATACACGTTTTACAAGATTTACTTTCTAGTCTGTGCTCTTCATCTGTCGTAACCATCTGCTGAAAAGATTGTGACTCTGCACACTGCATAGAGATCTATGGACACTGATTGTCCTGAGTGCAGACACACTGCAGGATTGTAAGGACATCGTTCCATCGTCAAATGAGATCTTCAGTTCAGTTTAAAAATAAAATAAAACAATACAATGTGGTTTGGAACGATAATTGTTCATTGTCGCGCAAACAAGTGAAAGTAGCAAAAACATTTTAAAAAAAATATAATACACTCACAAAATCTAAATATGCATGATCAATTAAGAAAGTACCTATCAGCTTCAGAGTTGAATTCACAATCAGCTGTGGCTAGCTAGTGCCACTGACAGTCACCGTCATCAACGTGTATTTGCACCGGCCCTGTTTCTGGTGTACAAGATACGGCCCCTGACAGGCATATATGTGTTTCCATGCTGGTCTGCCTGAGCTGCATTTGTGTGACTGTGCCCTTACCGTACTCAGTCTATGTGAGATCTAACCCTCCGCTATTCAGCCATAAGGAGATGGTCAGCACGGTGGCTCAGTGGTTAGCACTTCTGCCTCACAGCGCTGGGGTCATGAGTTCAATTCCCGACCATGGCCTTATCTGTGTGGAGTTTGTATGTTCTCCCCGTGTTTGCGTGGGTTTCCTCCGGGTGCTCCGGTTTCCTCCCACACGCCAAAAACATACTGGTAGGTTAATTGGCTGCTATCAAAATTGACCCTAGTCTCTCTCTCTCTGTCTGTCTGTGTGTGTGTGTGTGGGAATTTAGACTGTAAGCTCCAATGGGGCAGGGACTGATGTGAGTGAGTTCTCTGTACAGCGCTGCGGAATCAGTGGCGCTATATAAATAAAGGATGATGATGATGATGATGATAAGGAGACGCAAGAGTCAGATGCGGCAGCTCTGCATGCACGCATATACATGTGCTCTCTATCTGGGCAAGTGCACTGCAAATGTTTGCAACTTACGCTATGCAAACGGCGCACGTCCAACTGAGCATCAGGCCCTACGTGGCAAAACCCTCCAGAAAGTACAAAAGTAAAAACAGAAATATAAAAGTATATCTACGCTGCACTCTGAACAAGGCTCTCTTAGACATGTGCCCAACTGGCCTCTATGTAATAAAAAACCCTGGCAATGATGCCATTTTCACATGGTACACCTACCACCCTGGTGCCTATTTTCAATGCAGGAAAGACACACAAGCTAAAAAAATAAACTTAGGAGAATCCAGTGTAGGATCTTTGTAGGGGGAGAGTCACCAAAATATTCATATTATATGTATTTATATAATCTACCAACATACATACAGTATATACATAGCAAACATTATATGTGCATCCTGCTCTAGAAATGCTCGGTGCAGTGTTAAATAGTTTTGGTTTAGAGAACGGATTCCGAGCACTCCCCCCACCCCCCTCACCCCTGTACTTGCCTATGCATATAACTTTGCATTGCTATTTATTATAGAAACATTTAGACATTTCTTCCCCACACCCTTGTAAGAAATAAACCCTCTCAGAACTGGTTTACTCAAACAGGGGCTTCAATGAAAACTTAGTGGAGGTTTTCTTTTTTTATTTTTCCAAGAGAATTAAGGTAACTGCTATAACAACTCTGCCGTCAAGTCTATGGGAATGTTATTTTTAGCCCAGAGTATAATGCAGACAAAGCAGAAATGGTCCAAGAGCAGATTAAAATTCCAGCATTTAGGGTCTCTCGATTTTTTCTAAAAAGTCTTTACCAATTGGTAAGAGAGTGAAAACAATATTTATTTTCTTTTTGGAAAGTTTATACATGCATACGTACACCTGGAATATGTGACCCAAGCTTAATATATGGCTTTCTGCTATATTCCAGCAAAGGTTAGTACTGTCCTAAAAATACAATTTGACATTTTATACAGCAATAACATGATTCAGAATGGAAACAAACATATTTCTTTACACAGTATTTATCTAGTATAAGATACAGCCAAACAAAACGTCACTTGCAGAACATAAATACAGGCTAAAACTTTGAATGTTATGAATACAATAATTATAAAGGATATAACTGATTGTGTACATATACTTCAATACCTAAGATTTGGTCCCTACAACCGGTGGTATTTTCTCTCCTTTACTATCTCTATTCAATCCTATTACTTCTATCTTCAATCATATCTCTTGGATGTAGATATATACATAGCTCCCGCTCAATGCTCCCAAGATTCCAAGCAACACTCAATATGTCACAACTTGTCCAGATTTACTAAGCTGCGGGTTTGAAAAAGTGGGGATGTTGCCTATAGCAACCAATCAGATTCTAGCTGTCATTTATTTAGTACCTTCTACAAAATGAAAGCTAGAATCTGATTGGTTGCTATAGGCAACATCCCCACTTTTTCAAACTCGCAGCTTAGTAAATCTAGCCCAAAGGCTTGTTCATGCCGAGAAAGTGGCACGCAGCGCGTTTCACCGCTTCAGTCATTGTTTTACTGCACCTACATTTCCACCTCCTACATAACAAGGTGCACACCAGTAATCCAGCCTGGCAAGCACCCCCATGAAAAAGCTCTGAAATACCCGTTCCATTATTATGTGTACCCAGGCGGCAATGCAACTGGTGGAAAACTTTATATGTGACTTTAAATTTGTGTCTTTTATCAGTGTTTACCTCCATTACATAATTTACACTTTTTTCCTAAAATACTACTTGTTAGATTCTTATCTATGCACATCGGTACTATTCTTATCATTTATGTGTGCGCTGTGTTTAAATGTTTTTTTTTATAGCATTGTCAATGGTGCACAAAACAATGTGTTACCCCGCATCAACTGCATGTAGCAGGAAGAAAATGCATCCCATTGTCAGAATAAGTAATATCTAATGTACCTCTAATAGTGTGTACTGTGTCGCCTGCTAACTCAGAGACTCACATTAACAAAATAAATCACACTCTTAATCCCTTGAAGCTGATTTACATAATTTGTCCTGCAGCTCAAAATCATATTTGTGCACGTGGGTGCAGTACAAGATGCATGAGGGTACTTAGTCTTCTTTCAGCAAGGCACAGTCCGATATGTTCAGCTCCTCCAACTGGAGAAGGCAAACTTTAGCAACTCCCACAGGTTAGACCATGTGTCATGTAAATAGGGGGCAACAACACAAATATAGACGTATATGTGGGAGATATGTTCCACAAATGAACCTGACAGAGTTGGGCTCCTCCGATGTAATTTCACTGCCCCAGTAGGTTCATACATACCCTAACTGCCTGGCTGCTGCCTTCACCAGGTTCTCTTTCCATTCGCTATAATAAAAGTTTTATATTTTCCACAACCTACATAAACAATCCTCACTTATCACTACCAATGCTCTACTGCATATCTTATTATTCATTACACCTCCATAACCTTTCTATTCCTGTCCTCCTTGAGTGCGTTCTGTGGAACGCACTGTCCCCATGTACCATATTTTCATTATCTTTATATATCAAACAATCCATTGCACACATTTAGAATCATCTATCTTTTGTCCTCCTCGAATATCCGTCGACCCCTGCACCAAATTTGCCATTTACCCATCCTTCACCTGATGGAATTGGCCCAACTTTTCCAAAAAGAAAAACGAACACTGTATTTTTTTAATTCTGCTCTGTATTACAAATCCTAAACCTTGCCCTATTGAAAAATATCTAGCCTAATTCTGATAATGAACCGCAACTGGAAAGTAATGGTCATCATAAGATCGGGGCATGGGCCAAGAGTTGCACTGCACGTGGAATTTACAACAAATCACACCTCAACGTGGTTTTTCACCTCTTTATTATATTTCCTAAGTTCGGCCAATCACCTTCCCTTTTGCACACATTAGTCCTTTGGTAGAGGGACCTGTTTCTTTGACCCCCCCCCCCCCCAGTTTTGCAGGCAACTATTGACCAGCCTCTGTAATTACTTTAGAGCACCAAAGCAAAGTGGAATCTGGCACCTGGTTTCTGATTGGAGGGGTGATGCAGCCATCCAATCAGAAGCCAGCTATCATTAGTCATACATTAGATCCGACAGAGACAATTAATTGTAAGTATATAGACCCTGTCAAATTAAACTGACAGTGGGAGCCTCAAAGGTGAACTTATACCAAAGGACTGATATGGGGTGGAAACCATTTTTCCCCATATCAGGCAGGTGGAAACCACTTTAAAAAATTCAAAAGTAATTCTAAAATATTCAAACTCTCCTTCGGTTGTTTCACTCAATAGTGGGAGAATTAAAAAGTCAGTGCAACCAAATAGTGATTAGTAACAGGGGTCTGTAGGGGGAGAAAGATAGAGGCACTTAATACATTCTGGGAATATAAACAGATAAACGCTTCGCATCAGAATTAGCTAATACAGATATATTATATGATAATTAAATAGTCTGATGTGCAAGTCAAATGCAGGAAAAGTTATAGAAATTGGAGAATGAACAGTACTTATATGGCCCAAGGGAAAGTCAACAAGATGGCGGTATCATCCATTTGGAAAAATAGCAGATCTGCTGGAGGCTTCCTTTTACATTCAAATATGTCACTGTCACTAGAGCATCAAATGATAGCTAAAGAAGAAAAAAACATGTTGTAACGGGAATAAATAACTGGAAATAAAGAAAAAAACGTATAGGAAAAAAAGAAAACTGAAATAATATTTTACCTCAATAAAATACACCCAGACTTTATATTTTTTGGTTGAATTATTTATATTAATTATAAATTATTATATAATATAATTATAAATTACATTAATATAATGCCCACATTATCATATAATTGTAATTCCAACATCAACGCAAGGGCCAATTCCACCCTTTTAACAATATATGTAAACAGCAATCCCCTGTAAGTTTTCATGATACTGACTGCATCTTGCAGTGTCAGATTATAATTGGGCCATAGGGGGCAACTGCCCAGGACTTAGGCAATAGGAAAGGCTTGTGGCTTCAGTCCCATTCACCACAGGAGCCCCAAACACCCCGCTTAAAAAAAACCTAAACAACTTTTTTCCCATTTAAAAGAATTGTGAGTGTGTACTTGGATGGATATAATGTAGGATTCCATGGCTGGCAGACAGGGACCACAGCAAGTCTCCAAACCACATCCCCGATGACCGGTTTGGCTCCCCACTTGTTCTTACCCTCCCCTTCTGCTTCTCACTCACCTCTCCTTCTTACACCCTTCTGCACAAGTGGCCATGCAGCTTCACAGCATTCAAACCCTGCAGATCAGGTAAGGGTTAGGATGGGGTACTTATGGCATGTGGGAATGGTCTTAATGTAATGCAGGGGTGGTGGAGGCTATGAAGGTAATGTGGGAGCTATTCATGTAATCTAGAGGCTGGAGGGGGCTATTAATTTAATAATGTTTCTTTTTGTTCTAAATTATAGGATGGTGATTGCTATTAATATATTGTAGCTGCAAATAATAGTTATGAATGCCATGTATATAAGTATGTGAGTGTGCAAGGGTATTAATGTAATGTAGGGGCTAACAATGTAATATGGGGCTGGTGAGAGCTAACAGCGTAATGTGGGGGCTATTCATCTAATATAGTGGTTAGTTGGGGATAATAAATGAATATGGTATCTCTTCTTATTAAATGTTGGGTTGATAAGGGGTTGATATGTTATAGGTGCTAGCAATAGGCATCAATGTAATGTGTGTGTGGGAGAGTATTAATGTAATGTGGGGATGGTGAGGGCTATTCACTTAAAAGTATGTCTCTGTATTAAATGTTTGTGCTCATAATTTAATGTTGGGGCTGTTGGGAGGTCTATGTATTACATGTGGGTGGTTACCGAGTTAGTGTTGGAGCTGATTTGGGAAAATATGGCCAACTTATTCAATTTTATTGATTTAATGTCAGGCCGGTTGGGAGTAAAGAGACCTATTTGTTAAGTGTGGGTGTTATATTTCTTTTTAAATCAAAATATTTTTATATTTCTCTATATGTAGTTCCATTGTAAATGATAGTCCACACTTGGTGAGTAAAGTAGGCAAATAAATCTTATGTATCAAACACTGTATATTACCAAATGATATAGTATATTAATATTATGATGCACTAATAGACATATCCACTGGAGGCACTGTCTGCACCGGAGGGAAGGCGTCAAATAACAAGGGTGATGGTGTGTCAGTCGCCTCATATCAGCTAAGTCTAGGAAGCATACATATGTGAGGATCGAGTGATGAGGGGGACGAGAGAAGGTCATAGAGGGAGCGCTCAACCTGGATTAAAGTCGGCAGCCAAGGACTGCAGAGCATATTTTGACTTTGCCCATCTGGACCACACTTTTCAATATTTTGTCATAGCAGTCCAGAAACGGTACGTAAAGCACTCATGCCCTATGGCTTCATAAACCAGGAGCACCCAGTCACCAAAGCCAGGTCCCCCCGGGCCATCCATGTTCTAGCAATAATGACCTTGGCCAGGGCGAGGAGGTTAAGAACATACCTGGTAGCGCTTCTACCCAGTAAAAGATCCACTCCCAGACAGAACACACATGTTTTGGGGGGGCAGCAATGGAACCAGGATACCTGTATCCCCTCCACCACCCTTGACCAAAAGTCTCCGACAACAGGACATCTCCAGAGCAGGTGCCAGAAAGTAGCACCAGCATCTCCGCATTTTGGGCAGTCAGCAGTCGATCTGGCAGCCATCCAAAGCTAGCTGTGCGGAGAGTAGTATACTCTATATAAGATATAAGGTTGAACTTGTACATATGGGAAGTAGCCTGCCCAGCACTATCCAGCATACAACTCCAATCCTTATCGGTCACAGGACCCATATCAGTCTCCTTGGTGTAATAAATTTGGTTGTTATTGATTTAATGTTGGGGCTGGTTAGGGGGACAGATGTCTAGTGTTCAGTCGTTGTTCAGCGTTCCAGGAGGTGACTTTTCCATACAGCGCCCCAACATTTATGACCCAGCCAAGCAGTAACAGAGCTTAGGAGAGCAGCAACAGGTAGTAGTAGCACAATCTGACGATTGCCCTAAATCTGTCACATTCGCCCTCCCCATTCTCCCCTTCTCACATATGCCACCCCACCCTTCACCACCTGTAACATATGACCCTCATCCTTCCTTTCATTGTCACATATGATATGTGAGGGAGGGTGGGGGTCATATATGACAAGGGTCAACAGGGTGTAGGGGTGTAAGTGTGACAAGGGGAGAGAAGGTTGGGGCATAATGTGATCCAGGACCAGGAGAGAAGAGCATGCTGCAGAACCACACAGATCTCTACCACATGCCAAACATGAATTAAGCCATGCACGCTCCATATAATGTACACTGAAATTGTAGTAGAGACTTGTGTGGGTGGGGAGATCACCTTACTGCACCACTGATCTTACTGCAAGAGTTTACAGTTAAACATGTTTACAATGTATGTTTCTATCCTATAGCCATTGTTTGTCTCTGTGAAAATGTCACAAGTCACGTATGAGGTCACTGAACATACAATTTACCCAAATTCATGAGACACAAAACAATTCTTATAGATGGAATTATATATTATTTTTGACCTCATTTTAGAAGTGTCATACAAGCAGTTGTATTATAGTATTATCATCATTGCTTAGGTAATATGTTTTATTTTAATAACCTTTATTTCGCAAGCACTGAGCAACAAGTTTTTCGTTTTTGCTTCAACAGTTAACGAGACAGGAAATTAAAAAAAAGAGAATGCTGTAAATATATGAATAATCTACATTATTATTGCACTTTGCTCAGTATATAAATTCTCTGGCAGATGAATGGGGTCCTGAAGGCAATATTGCAGTGGATGAACTGTTATCATATCACTTAGCTGGGAAATCTCTAAAATATTTGACATACTTGGAGAAGTTACCTAATCAGGGAAGTTTTAGTATGTGTCTAGTCATGTAGCCATCTTTTAGTCAATCATCAGAAAATCAAAGGCAAATTGGCATGACTCAACCCAAACTTTAATACCGCATGATTGTGTCGTGTAAGCTTGTTTTGTGCGAGGGCTGCTGTGCTTTTAGCAGGGAGATTAGCGACCGGACCTAAGCTGGCCTACAAACCTTGCCCTGCTGATGCCTCAAGCCCTTTGAAGTCTGACCACCATACCTGGCATAACAACAGTGGGAACTAGGCTGGTGTCACATCTAATCAGGGTGCCTGGATCAGCATCGCCAACTATGGGGCTTACTAATTGGCCCAATTGCGGATTATACCTTTTGCTACAAGATTCAAGACAATTTAGTCAAATGATGGTTTTTATCTCCTTCTAATTAAGATTCCAAAGTGGGAAGAAATAGGATTAGACAGTCGAACTTCACTTTATTTTGTTCTTTTTATTTTACTTTTGTGCCATTAAGTGAGGAAAAAAAGAATGCTAAAATATAACTAAATAAAATATATATTTTTTTCTGTACTAGTTCTTCTTGAGGTAAAATAAAATATACCAATAAGTGCATAGCCTCAGCATAGACATGGAAGCATGGATAATACTGATATTAGCCAAATACTGGATGCTCGTTTGTAAAAATAAACAGTAAAAAAAACTTTTCTAATATGCTCTATATAACAATTCTCCAACTCCTGACAGAAAAACATCAGCAAATAAACTGAAGTGTGACATAAGATCACGATGGAAGCCTCCATTCTTCTCACATATCATCATCATCAGTTATTTATATAGCGCCACTGATTCCACAGCGCTGTACAGAGAACTCATTCACATCAGTCCCTGCCCCATTGGAGCTTACAGTCTTAAATTCCTAACATAGACACACACACAGATAGACAAAGAGAGACTAGGGTCAATTTTGATAGCAGCCAATTAACCTACTAGTATGTTTTTGGAGTGTGAGGCGAAACCGGAGCACCCGGAGGAAACCCACGCAAACACAGGGAGAACATACAAACTCCCCACAGATAAGGCCATGTTTAGAATCAAACTCATGACCCCAGTGCTGTGAGGCAGAAGTGCTAATCACTAGGCCACTGTGCTGCCCATGGATGGATGGGTGGATGGATGGATAGCGGGACAATTTCAGCCTCTTTAGGTTTTACAATACAATTGCAGAACGGTTTGCGATACCTTAACCTTTGATCTTTTGGGCGGTCTTTGCGGACTGTGCATCCATATCATCGGCTATAAAACACTCTCAAACTATGCAACCAGGGCTGGGTCAAGCCAGAGAGGATTAAAAGTAGCTAAACGCAGGTTCATTCCTGCCACTTGGCCTGAGTCACAGGATGAATGCCCAATATGGCCACACAAGTAAGCAGCCAAACTGGGCGCTATCATTCAGCACTTGTGCCCGCTAGTGCAGTCAGAAAATGACTTCATACACGAGCGGAAAAAGGTCATATTCCAACGGCATTTATAGACATGCAGATTAATTTCAATAAGATCATTAGCAGGGTAATTCTGGGCATACAAATGTTGCAATAACAGGCCAAAAACCCAAAGTCAGCTACAATATGTGTGGGCAGTTGGCATCACACAAAGAGGTACACCAGCATAGACTGACAAAGGAGGTTGTCGTTACCTGCCCTGTGTGCTATGCAGAGCAGTGATTAGATATGTACACTTCACATGCAGCGGATACGTCTAGACAGACCCAGTCACTTTCCTGTATAATACAAATGGGCAGCAGAAATCCTGTCTATTGCTGGATTGGGGATGTGGTTTTATACAGTGCCTTTGAATGGCTGACTCACTACACATATTATCCGTTATTTATAAATATTACGCAGCGCTGTACATTAGAGGGTTCATGATACAAATAAATAACATACAATAACATAAAAGAGGAAGTAAAGATGCCCTGCCCAAATGAGCTTACAGTGTAAGATGTGGGGAAAATATAATACATGGGGCACATCAGCTACAGGCTGACACTAAGTCTCCTCTCACTGTCCTGGACAATGTGACTTGATCATTTCATCTTATTTTGATTTCTGTATTTACTTAGCTGTTCTGCCTTTTATCTTGCCCATTATTCTTGGTTAATTGCATCACACCACATTCTCCTCATATCATGATCATCATATTTATATAGCGCCACTAATTCCGCAGCGCTGTACAGAGAACTGACCCACATCAGTCCATTGGAGCTTACAGTCTAAATTTCCTAACATACACACACAGACAGACATACAAAGAGACAGAGAGAGAGAGACTAGGGTAAATTTTTAGATAGCGGCCAATTAACCTACTAGTATGTTTTTGGATTGTGGGAGGAAACCGGAGCACCTGGAGGAAACCTACGCAAACAGGGGGAGAACATACAAACTCTACACAGATAAGGCCATGGTCGGAAATCGAACTCATGACCCCAGTGCTGTGAGGCAGAAGTGCTAACCATTGGCCACAGTGCTGCTCATATACCCCATTCACACTGCCTCAAAAACCCAGATTATTGCTGGGTGGAGCCCCGATGATCCAGGTCAAGGCTGAGTGTGACCGGTTCCCTGCAACTACACGGGTCAGATGACCCAGGAATTAGACCCGGGTAGTCTGAACGGTGAGACCCGGGTTTTTATACCAGGGTCTCACTGAAAACTATTGAAAGTTAAAAAAACAAAAAAAAAACCAAATGAACAATATCACAAAAGGGAGCCAATCAAAGCTCCTCTTGTGATGTTGCAGGGAGACCAGAGCAGACCCGGGAATTTGTCAGGGTGGGAGGCTATGTCACTGGGTTCATATACCCGGGGTGGCAATGTGAACGCAGCATAATTAACAATCATGAACTTTTTTCCTATATGTATTGTAACATCCTCAACCTGTCGCCAGACAAGAAAAAGCTCACACATCTTACAATGCTTTTTACATCACTCTCCTCCTCCTTCTATTTGCTGGTAATATATCACCAAATCCTGCACGCCCCAAACCCCCTTCTTCTACCATACATGTAAAGTTGGTTCTTAACTCTACAGAAATACAGGAAACTTCAACCACATCACCTGAAGGCACACTCTGTTTGTAACAAACTAACCTTCAACTCTTCAAAAGCCGCAACAGAAACCTGTCTCACAAAATCAGACACTGCCTCACCTGCAGCCCTTTCACATGGCGGCCCCCCTTTACCCACACGTCCAGGCGTGGGAGCAGAGAAAGAGGTGGGTTTTAACGACTCCTTTGCCCACATTCACAGTTCTACCAAATGTCCCATAACCAGAGTTCACATCATTTGAGGTACATGTTACCCAGATTTTCAACCCATTCTCTCTTTGTATTGCTGTGATCTGTCACCCCCCTGGGCCATACCAACACATTCTTGAACATTTCTCTGCCTGGCTCACTAGTTTCCTATACTCTGACATCCCCACCATCATCATGATCGATTTCAATAACCCCATTGATAATCCACGTTCTATTTGTGTCTCCAAACTGCTCTCTCTAACGGTCTCTCCCAGCGGACTGACTCTTCTACTCATTGAGATGGCCACTGCCTTGATCTTGTAATCTTGAGACTATGGCCAGTTTCTAATTTCATTAACACTCCTTTATACCTCTCGAATCATTAACTGCAAGCTCTCCTCCATTACTTTAATCTCTCTGCTGCCAAACTCTACCAAGTCTAGTCTTCAACTGAGATATCTTAACTTTATGAATTTTTAACTTTGCACCTCTCTGCAAAAACTTCCCTCCACGATTTCTACATTCTCCTCTCCTAATCCGGCTATACCGCATCTTAACCATTGCCTAGCAACAGCCCTTGATCAAGTGGCTCCAGCTACTATTCACATTTGGCATCAACTTGATGTCAGCCACGGCCCACAATCATAACACAGCATCTTAAAAAACTTTCCACAAAGTAGAACCTCACTGGTGTGAATCTCAAACTTGTAATGACTTCCTCACATATACTACTATCTATCACACCTATCCAAATGCTCTGGATACTGCAAAACAAACATACTTCCAGTCTCTCATCTCTGCTCAGGCTTCTAACTATAAACACATTTTAACACATTTAAATCTCTTCTCAATGCTCCAACACCAAATGCTCTTAACTACCATCAGTGCTCAAGATCTTGCTTCCGACTTTAAGGACAAGATTGATAAGAGCCAACACAAAATGGTTTTCTCTTCCTCTACCAATAACATGCTCAATTCCTTCCCTTCTGGCAACTTCTCATTTGATACCACAAATGAAGATGAAGAATCTATTCTCTTCTTATGTTCATACTCTACCTCCTGTCCACTTGACCCTATACTCTCTCAAATCAGTCAATCCCTGTCTCCTATGCTCATCCCAGCCTTAACTAAAATCTGTAATCTCTCTAAATTGGTTTCTTTCCGCCATTATTCAAGCATGGTGTGATTACTCCTATTCTGGAAAAAATACTAAATCTGACCCCAACGCTCTCTAAATTACCGTCCCATCTCTCAACTCCCATGCCCCTGCAAGATTCTTGAAAGACTGGCCTACACTCGCCTCACATGCTTTCTATCCTCACACAACATATTGGACCTCTTCAGTCAGGCTTTTGTTCCCAACACTCTACAGAGGCTGCACTGACAAAGGTGATCAGTGATTTGATCGCTGCAAAATCTAAAGGCCATTAATCGATTCTAAATCTCCTGGATCTCTATGATGCATTTGACTCTGTTGATCACCCTCTTCTCACCCGAATACTAAAATCCCTAGGAATTCATAACACTGTCCTTTAATGGTTCTCATCCTACTTATCAAAGCATCCTTCAGTGCTCATTTATCTGTATCCACGTCTGCTCCTCTTCCTTTATCAGTTGGAGTACACCAAGGCTCAGTTCTAGGCCCTCTCCTCTTCTCTATCTAAACCACTTCTCTTGGAAAACTAACAAGCTCCTATGAATTTCAGTATCATCTCATATATGGATGACACACAAATGTATCTATCCTCTCCTGATCTCTTACCATCTGTGTTGACTTACATTACTCTCGTCACCTCAAACTCAAACTTTCAAAAACAGAGCTAGCAATATTCCCACCAGCCAACAGACGTTACCTACCTGATATCTCTATATCTACCTATATTTCTGTGGACAAGACAATAAACCCTACTTCTCAAGAACGCTGCCTAGGTGTTATCCATGACTCCTTTGTTCCCATTCAACATTCAATCAGTATCCAAATCCTCTTACATACATCTAAGAAAGATTTCTAGAGCATGCATATATCTCACACAATACACTGCAAAAACTTTAATTCATGCAGTACTCTCCTTATGGATCTTCCCCTAACCAGACGTCTTCCTTCATTGGGATTGGTTGAAGTCGGTTAACAGAAAAGTAGTCAAGGATGCTCGTCGGGAAGCAGCCGACCGTACTAAAGATGTCGGGGTAAGTGTTATCGGTGTAGTCAGCACTGTTATGCCGTACCCATCTGTGTCTCTCATCCACACTTGATACCTGCTATCCGAAAAGGGGTGTGACATTGCCAAACAATGGGTGTGGCAAGAGCAGATCGGAGACTGTGCCCTATTTGTCTCAATTTTAAAATTGGGAACAGGAACATAATGTTGTAGGTATTTCCAGTACACTCAGTACCTAAAACATTCACAGGGAACAAGACTGCTAAATAGACAATGGAAATAAATCTAATGGCAGATTTAAAATGTGTCAAAAAATTGGGCATAAAGCAGTTTAATAAGAACAATACATCACAAAAATTTTGATAACTTCACGTAAAATCATATGCATATATCTATAAAAATACTAGATCAATAAACAGCTCCTTAAAACAAGAATAATAACAATATAATATTATTAGACGAAAGCCGTAGTTGTTATATGATAAAAATGGTGCTTTTCTGTGTGTGTGTTTTTCTAGAGGACCCATCGATTGCGCGTGCTGAGAAATGTTACTGGAAGAGAACTATGTAATAGAATGTTTTGGTTATTAGGTTTAACGTTTTTGGGCTAAGAATCATTTTGATTCTACTATGGAAGAAACATAGACGCTCTGTATGCTGGCTGCATCTCAACACCCTGAGATCATCAATATAATAAATATTGCATATAATAAAATAATTATAATAACTTATTTAATAATGTATTTATATTAATATAATAATGTAATTAAAACCATTCTACTTGGTCATTCATCATATGTTGAAATATGCTGGAGCACTGTTGATTATCACCTCAAGTTGGCCAATTATTTTATACATGCTGGATACAATATTGTGTATATTATGTATATATGGACATCGGTACATTACCAATTATTGTTATGTATCCTGGCTTTAATATTGTGTATATTATGTATATATGGACAACGGTACAGTACCACTTGTTGTTATGTATCCTGGATGTAATATTGTGCATATTATGTATATATGGACAACGGTACAGTACCACTTATTGTTATGTATCCTGGATGTAATATTGTGTATATTATGTATATATGGACATCGGTACAGTAGCACTTATTGTTATGTATCCTGGATGTAATATTGTGTATATTATGTATATATGGACATCGGTACAGTACCACTTATTGTTATGTATCCTGGCTTTAATATTGTGTATATTATGTATATATGGACATTGGTACAGTACCACTTGTTGTTATGTATCCTGGATGTAATATTGTGTATATATGGACATCAGTACAGTACCAAGTGTCATGTATCCTGGATGTAATATTGTGCATATTATGTATATATGGACAACGGTACAGTACCACTTGTTGTTATGTATCCTGGATGTAATATTGTGTATATTATGTATATATGGACATCGGTATAGTACCACTTATTGTTATGCATCCTGGATGTAATATTGTGTATCTATAATATAAATGTCTAGTGGCGTGTGTTAGTCTGTCTGTGCGTGTGTGGAAAAAATAAAACCAAGCTGCAGCGCCACCTGCTGGGCGGAGTTATACACTGACCTACTAAATTCTTAGTGTGTGTGGAAAAAAAAATTCAGAAAGGGCTGAAATTTGGTATACTAAGATGTTTTTAATTTGTTAATTTAATTTGTTAATTGTTAAAAGTGTTTATAAAGAAATCCACATTGTAAAGTGCACTTAAAAGATAGCAATGTACATTAACATTGACCATGTATGTATTAATTTGAATTGAAACTGTTATTTTAAATAATTTAAATGCCAGCTGCAACTGAGGAGGGAGCCAAATGGGATAAGTTACAAAGCAACTGCTTTGGGTGCCAACTAACTGTGTCCTAGCATCCTTCCTTTAGGTGATAGCCTAAACTTACAACTAACCTTTTCCTAAATATAATATAGACTTCCTACCTTATGTCTATTAATCTGTTATTTATACAATACAAATACTATAGAACAAAATAAAACTGTTCTTAACGTTTTCTGTCCCTTAAATATCCTAAGTAGCATTTCCATTTTTCACCCACTACAAATCAGTGTAGTGATGGTTCCATATTACATTCTACAACTTTGTAGCAGGAAGTGAATTTATTTCTATTAGCTTTAAAAGGGAACTTGTTGCATTTGACTGGCTGAAAACATTCTGTGATCATGTGAGTTCGGTCATCAGGAGAAACTGAAAGTAACCAGGTTGAGTGAAGGAACCTCATTTCAGACTCCTGCTTCTGTGACCGTTCTGATTATCTGATTGGCTACAGGTTATTCTAGAAGCTTGCGAGCAGAGTCCTCTTACCTCTCTGTCTGTATTACCCAGTATTGTATATTGTTGTGTTTCTTCTAAATCGTAAAGCGCTATGGAATTTGCTGGCACTTTATAAATAAATGATAATGATGATTTATGGAAAAACAAAGAATATGTCCAACTTATTTGTATTCAGACACAGGGCCTATTGGCAGCTTGCGTGAATTAGCTCTACGCATATTCAGAAAGCGAACGCAGCATATGCGCGCATGCAGATATTTGACGCTTACGGATCCTTACACCTAAAAACACAGAATGGGGGAGAGAATGGTGCTGATGCTGGCTGAGCACAGTAAGGACGTTCGGCTTATACAGACCTGCAGGCACACGAATATACGCCTGCTAGGGGCGAATGTTTTGCACCTGCTATAAGGAAGGTACAAATAGGCGCCAATCATGAGGACTTGGCGTAAAGCAGCCAGGAACACCGCGAGATAATTACTGACAAGTGGCTAGGATAATGTAGATAGTTTGTGATCAAGAAAAGGGATAACTAGTAAATTAGACTTCTTCAAAAGAAAATCTTTTGTGAAATAAAATAAAACTTGACGGAATTAAATAAAACACAGTACTCAATCTTCTCTAACTTCAGGGACTATTTATGTTTTAATCTGTATTGCTAACCATATGTTTTCTAGTCCTGCGTACTGCTATCATTTCTGTATCCTGCTGCACAGCTAACTCTACTACATATACTGCAATATAGCCAAACACACATTATCGCCACATACCTGACGTATAACCTGTTTTAGACATTACTATACCTTTGTACCTCGGTAGATTACTGCAAAACTTACTTTACTGAGCGAGGACTCTGCACTGTCATTTTGCCTGGCTTTGTAAAAACTACTTAAAAAAAAGTCAACAAATATAAACAAACATCATGTAAATTTATACTCAACAAAACAAAAAAGAAAAGAAAAAAAAAGAACTCTACGAAAAACTTACTTGTCGGTGACTATAAAGAGACGTTACAAAAGAAAAATACCTTTGTTTCAGTGGGGTTTGAGCTGCTTCTGAGGCTGTGCCTCCTGTAAAGGAACTCAGGCACCCATGCGGAGATGACCTGCTTAAAGGACGGGCTGCTTGATTAACTATTAACTACTCCCAATAAGATGAGATAATTAAACACACTGATGAGCATTAGTTGGGAGGAGGGCATCTTAATTTGTCAATGGAGAGCACCTTGCCGGGTGATTTATAGGAACAGTGCTACTTGCAAGTGTGAAAAGAAAAGTGAAAGAGGAGACTTAAGTGGGTCCCTAGCAAGTGGCCAGCTGACGGAGGGCGTGGGGTCAAAGGAGGGCTAAAGTGGTCACTTAAGGGTGAAGTTCCACAGACCAAAGTCATGCCAGCCTGCATTGGCTATCATTTGGTGACGACCTAAAATATGCTAATTTATTGGTGGTAATTCCCTTCTTTTTTAAGGTTTAAAGCAGTTAAAGACAAGTGGCCTGCTTACAACCTTTTCATTTCAAAGCAGATTAGGGAAAGCGCCTTTGTGGGTGTTACTTGACAGCTTTGTTTAGAAAATAAGCCTCACTGTACCTAGAAACCTCAAATAAAAAGCCAGGTTGCCTCAGAAATCATTTTTATGATATATTTTACCTGAGCGGCAATGTCTCTTTAAAGGAAAATAAATAAATAAATTAAGGCGCACTTAATTTTTGACTGAATACAGCACCGCGGCCAGCTGGAAGGTTTCCGTACGTAAACTTATTTAATTTATTCTCTACGGTGGCACGCAGCCTTTTTTTTTTTTCTCTTCTCCTTCTTCCGCTTCTCTGCACATTAAGAGATAATTGCCAGCAACATAAATATATAAGGTTTTCTCCAGCTAGTCAATGTAAGAGCTCCCATCTCACCAAATAACAGCGAGTAATTAATTATCAGATGTAGAGTTTTATTGAATTAAGTCCGTGGCCTAGTTTCTACGCCTGTTTTAAGACTTTATTGTGTTTTTTTTCTCCCCCCCCTAATATGAGGTATCACATGCCGTTATGTTCGCAGAGGCTGGATATGATAAACAGTTAAGACACCGCGCATAATTAAGAGTATGTGCGCTCACACGTGACAACCTGCAGACGGCAGGAACAAAAACATTTGTATTACATTTTAGAGTTTTTTATTTTACATTTACATGAAAAAAATACTTCATTTTTTTTTGTTTCTTTAATGTCGACTCTTACCTCAATACTGAAAATCTTTCTTTTTAACTTAAAAGCCAGGTCCTTGGTGTCTGATACATCAGCAGTCAAAGTGTTAAGTCGAGGAATCTTATAGACATGTAGTAAACCTTGGAGGGAAACGGAAAAAATAGGGACAAAATTAGGGGGGGGGGGGAAGAGGGACAAAACTAGGTCTCCGAAATGAATAAATTAAAGTCTTAAACGGCAATCTTCATATATCTGAACACATTCACTTGCCTTCCCTATTTAGACTGGAGCTTGCTACTGAGGCCACTCAAGCAAGCCGGGTGATTATGCTCAAGTAATGAGGTAGAATAAGATGGAGGAATCGTCGTGCAGGACACACTAATTGCACTTTGGTACAGATGTACAGATGTAAAGAGGGATCTTAATACTTGTCAAAGCTTCGGCAGATTTGTGTGCGATTTTCTTCTTGTATTTACAGTAAGCAAATACGGCTATCGCCTAGCAAGCTGCCCAAGGCTCTGTGGAGTGATCTTTATTATATTAACTGCACCAGTAAGCAGCCAACACAACATGGTTTATGGCTTACTGATAACCAGTGAAGTTCTAATGAAGGCTATTTAATTTTACACCTTGCTGTTATGCTTTATCTGGTGTGAGAAAGAGTTATTTTTGGAAAGTAAATGGTCGGGGAGAAGAGTCAGTGAAGCCGCCTTCCCATCTTGTTTGGACCTTTTTTTAAAAAAAAAACACAGGAAAGTGCCTGCTCCATTCTTGCATCGAGGGTTTCAAATGCCATAGGTAGACTGCCAGCCTGGCATTCTGTCAGCGGAAATTTATGCTGATCCTTTCTGACAAGGACGCTGGATGGCTCTTTTTTTTTTTTTTTTTTTTTTGTGCTGCTGAAAATAATTTCTTAAACACCCAGGGGTAATTTTCCACGGCTGATAACTACGAAATGGCCATAGCAAATGTTCAGCGCCGTTTGCTTTGAGAGAAGAGACCACTGGTAGACATATATAGCGTATATGGACTGTATTTAATATCACTAGGGTGAACGGGAACAACTTGAACTTTTAAATGAAAAAGTCAGATAATCTCTAGGCCCCATAAACAATCCTAAATCGCTTTATTTTTCGGTATAGTCCGTAAGACACTTTATAGGAGAAACTGAGTTACTTGAGATTTGGATAAAGTTAGAGCTATGTAACTTTGTGGTCTTTCCTAATTGCAGGAAGAATGTTAAAACTGATTTTCTTTAGGAGCAGCCCGAATCGAGAAAACTGACCCAATTCCGTGACGGCAGCCACAGTCTAGAAGGGAATTTGATTCTCACCAAGGTTACCGTGAGACTACAGTATTTGTAACCATAATAATGGCAGTAATTTATGCAAACTGCGAGCGCCGCCCTGAATTGGAAGCGTTTGCCATTCATTTCTTTCAACATTCACAGTGGACACAAGTTAACCCTTTTCAAATCCCCCCCTTAATCAGTAATGTATAATTCAGCATATACAACTGGGAGCACATTTCTTAAACAATGACATTTATAGCCCAAAATATATACATGGAACAATTATTAATTAATAGGATTATACTTAAACATTCAAACGTTTAATTATATTATGGTTATGTAATATTGATGTGTTATTTTAAAGACATATTGATGTCCACATACCAGCATATAAAATGTCAAATTGAACATTTGAACAGGTCATCTGACAAAAAAATAAAAAAATCCATACATATATTATATCTAAAATCATTTACGAGTATTTGTATATAGTTCCTATGTAGGTATAATGGGAAACCCATGTGATAAATGCATGTGCGTCAAACAATGCCCAAAATATATACCTGTCTGACTTCAAAATACATTTTCATTTCCATGTTAATATCCTCAAATGGCTCAACACTGTGCAACATATAACATTATTTTACTTATTATTGAAGTGTACCAGTTGTTGCCGCCATTTTGTGAACCAGTTCACGAGTCAGGCTGAGTGATGTCACTAGTTCCTAGCGAATGAGTAGGCTGCATTCTTATGACTATTGGTAAGGCTCACAAAATGGCCGCCTCCACTGTGTGTAGAGGACTGGTACATGAAAATCAGTTAAAACACTGAGGCAGCTGAACTATTACCTACATGAGAGGGGGAAGGATGTCTCTTTGTGCTTAATATTTTACGCCTCAACTTTTAAGATAAACCGGCATGTCAAGAGTTAATCTCCCACTGCCATCCTTGTGTCAGGAGAGGAAAATATTGGGGCGGTTAGGGAGGGAATAACATCTCTGAAATCCCATATCTGTCCTGACTTTTGGTTCTCTCGCCCCCTCCTCTTCCCATTCAGCAGGGGTTTTCATTTATTTACTTTCACACATCCACTGGACTGGGACTGCCAGATCTGGAGGTTGGCAAAGAGTCAAATTTCCCTAGCTTCCACAGTACGCGATACAAAGGCCTCGCTGGTAGACATATTGTATTTTTGTTTGGGGAGTGAATGGACCAATGAGATAAATAAACACATTCTGGAGTGCTTCCACATGTCTGTCAGAGGATCCCTGATACTAATGCGTTTTGCAGATTGCTAGGGGAACGAATTTAGGTAGAATCACATCACATCGAGCTCAGGTGATACAGGTGCATAAACTGTATATCTCAAGTGACAAAACGTGTCACACAGAATTTCATAGTTTAACAATGATCAAAGATGCAAAGCAGCTAAAATACAAATATATCCCATTTATAAGTACAGTTGATTATTTTTTGCTATTTTTGCATGTTCAACTATACGTTCAGCACATATGTTAATCTGCACATATGGGCCAATTTATCAAGCGTTAAACCATATGGAAATGGCTGTTTCCGTATGGTTTAGGCATATTTTAGTATCCTGGTAATCTAAGAAAAGCCTAACACAGGAGATATCAGAGTTAAGTCCTGCACTAGGCTAAGTATCGCAGAATATCGCAAGAAGCACGGTGGCTCAGTGGTTAGCACTTCTGCCACACAGCGCTGGGGTCATGAGTTAATTTCCCGACCATGGCCTTATCTGTGTGGAGTTTGTATGTTCTCCCCGTGTTTGTGTGGGTTTCCTCCGGGTGCTCCGGTTTCCTCCCACACTCCAAAAACATACTAGTAGGTTAATTGACTTATCAAAATTGACCCTAGTCTCTCTCTCTATCTGTCTGTGTATGTTAGGGGATTTAGATTGCAAGCTCCAATGGGGCAGGGACTGATGTAAATGAGTTCTCTGTACAGCGCTGCGGAATTAGTGGCGCTATATAAATAAATGGTGAGGATGATGATATCGCAGTCCCTGCAATTCTCAATGGGGACTACAGTCTGGGTTAATTTATCAAGCTCCGAAAATTTTACTTTCTCCGAGCTTGACCCCAATGGCTAACATCATCTCAAGATGGCACCGAGGATTCTGTTCTATGGGGAGAGCGTCACTAGAGGGGTCTTCAGATCTCCGGCAAGCTTTGTGCTCTCCCCTCCGTTAAATAACAAAACTGACTCTATACCATCCGATAAGAGCCGCCGAGACAGCCCTTATCGGTACACCATCCCTTGTTGCTGCGATATCGAAGAGTTAACAGGGAAAACATACAAGAAAGAATAAATAGGACTCAAAGATCCTTAGATATTAGAACATATAAATATAATAAATAAGAATACACACAGTTAATGTCTGCAGACCATTCTCAATCTGTTACCATATAGGTTATGGCACCAGAGCCCATAACTTGAAGGAACTGCAATAGGGTTCATTGGTCCCTATGAAACCCGGCCTTTCAATATACACAAGCTTTCAGGGGAATGGAGTACTGAAGAAAATAGTTGGCCAAAGAACACTCATGTGTATAACATGGCTATTTGCTATGGGGATCAATGTTCCGTTCACCATGTGTGTAACGAAGCTCGGGCCAATATGTCAATGGGTAGAAGAAAACCACCAGTCTCTCTACATCTCTTTAGACATTTCAGACTTTAAAACAAAGGCATTGTCATAGTTCCACATATTTTAATATATTTTAGGCTGCCATGTATTCTAGATCTGACCAGTTTATACTTTAATGACAATTGATTTAATCAGAATTTAAACACGATTAATAAGGCTATGGTTTTTCAAACAAAATTAAAAGACTCTGGCTTCAATTTCAATGTGGTCTCAAACTGGTTAAGTGTTTGGTAGCCTGTCTTCTAAAAGCAGTTGGGTAGATCCTAAAACACGGATTTGGTGCACATATCATGAACGACTAAATAATAAATCTAGGTCGAAGTTAGACACTTCTCTTCCTCCTCTTCGAGAACATTTTCCCATTGTGTAGAGTCTGTACGGCACAGAGATTGTCCAGGAACAACAGATCTGACACCTCCCCGCCCACCGTCTTCCATCCTCATCAGCGGTAAAACATTTTTCTTTAATAAATCTATAAATAATTGAATATGATGAGCTTCCCCCAATCTCGGACTACAGAGCTTCCCAGTTTAAAACTATTGATTTCATGACAACTTCCACTGGCTGGTCAGATGACTGCCAAACCTTCTGTGACTACGAATTCCCCAAAGCCTGCCTATTGAGCTGTACATCTGCTTGAGCCCTGGCTTGCTAATCTGATTTGACAACATGCAAGGAAATTCCTTGTTCCCTTTTGGTGCTTTAATGCACTTTACTGAACGGAGGGGGAAAGAAAAAAAAACATTTCGGAAGATTAGCAGGCAGGAAACTTGTACCAAGATTTATTCTAGAAACCTATTCTGTAATTATAAGGAAAAAATCCTTTCATGAGATCTTTCAATCTTCTAGGTAAAAATACTGTAGTTACCGCAACAAATCCATGCGCTGAGGCCAGTGGATATACATGAGAGAAACAAAACTAATTTTATAAAACACCTCTAATAGTTTTTCAATCTTAAAAAGTGTAAAAAAAAAAATTATGTAAAATGGCGCTATTTACCATGACAGTCAATCTCCATAAAAACAACCCACTTGGCTTATTGGAATAGAAAGAGGAGGGAAGTACAGGTTGTAAAAATGTTTGAACATATTATCTTAGACAGCACAAGGTGACATCCCCTGTAAAAGAAACATGCCGTCAGTACATAGTGGCGGCAGCCATTTTGAAAGATGAACCAATCTTCAGAGAATGAAGCCTTTCAGTTGCCTAGGAAACGTTGACATCACTGACAAGCGCCGTTCCCAAGTGATGTCACTAGTTCTTACTGAACTCATAGGCCATACTTAAAGGACAAGGGAAAAACCTGATTGTGTTTAGGACAGTGATAACCGGTTATCATATAATCATACCTAGTTTATTCACAAATATTATAACAATACAATTAGTAGAACTTCTTATATAAAATTGCAATCATAAAATTTTTAAAAACAATAGGCATAGCCACAACATATACAAAGTTCATGTTCATTTACATTCGCTGAACAGACTCTTTAAAGGTAAGTAGAGTACTTTAAAGATATTTTGAAGATGGTCAGATATATATATCCTGTTTTCTTTGTATTCCAATATAGTCGATTTGCTACGAATTCCCAAACGGAATTTTAATCAACTTGATAGTCTCTTATTTTATCCCTGAAGAAGCCAATTGGTGAAACGCGTAGGTTTTGACTCAAAAGAGAGACTGGTAAAGAGTAATATTAAGTTTATTGTTATAATATTTGTAAATAAACTAGCTATGATTATCACTGTCCTAAACACATATATCAATCAGGTGCGCTAAGACGTTTGTTTCCTTTTCGATTTGGTATTATTAATGAGGCAGGAATAACCTCATTTTCGTCCCAGCAGCACCTAACCCACCATATAGGAAGCGCATAAGGGATCCTTCATTTTCTGCATAGGCCATACTTGTCTACTCTCCCGGAATTTCCAGGAGGCTACTGAATTTCAGGTCGTCCTCTCGGAAGAGTAGGCAACCTCCCGGAACGTGGTGGAGGCGGGGCTTAATGTCTCGATTCAAATAATCAATTCCCGCCCCTGCAATGCAATGCCGTGAATGTTGTAATTATTTTTTTTATTTTGTAAAGAAAGAGACGAGGGTGCAGGCATCCAAACTCAAATCCTGACTTCTCTGTGAAGTGCACAGAGCTATACTTTTGATGAGCTAAAATTACTAAAGTAAAATGTTAAAAAGGAAGTCGAAAGGCCTAAATAATCACATTCAAATTAGGGCTTGGGGTTGGATCGGTATTCGGCAATATTTTATAAAATAATTCAGCATTTAGGAAACTAAAATATGGGTTCATTGCATTCCGAGTTGATACGTAATGAAATAATATATAAAAAAAACACCTAGTCAATCAACATTAAGGGAACGGTCCTTTTGTAGCAGTAAATTGTATAATTTTTCAAATATAAACCCTATCCTGTCTGTAACCGTTTGCTAGACACAAAGCTCTAATTAAGTGTATTTAGCGCTTACCTGTACTGCAGCATCTGCTGCCTTCACTGGCTTTGGCGTATGCAGATCCGATCCGCACCGCCATGTTATTGTGCCTACGTCAGTGTTCTGAATGGAGTAACGCAATGATCTATTCTCATGTTTGCGGCGCGACTGTTGGCACGTGACATGCTAAGCCCCCAAGGTGTATTTTGCATGTATGATCACTAGTAAAGACCACAAAAACATAATCGGCCTACAATACAATTCATCTTTAAGTCGTGCCTTAACAAATCTGTAAGTCAGAGTATATGGGGCACTGTAACTACAGCTGAAACACAATCCTAGGATGCATTTAGAGATGATGAGAATAGTAGTGCTGAGCTTTACCTACCTCGATCCAAGGACATCCCAGTAAAATCAACAGAGTGTGACGAGAGAGTGAATTTGGCATTAATGTATGCCATAGAAGCTACACAGCCATTGCCTGAGTCTAGAGACAATTGAACTCACCATGATAGTCTTTGTATAATGGATTGGATTCCCTCTGAGAGCCGATAAATGATTCAAGGCCAACTACCGTATCTGACAAGTTTCTTACATGCACCGTAATTGCTTTATTCTGTAAAACAAGCAAACAAAATACACATTGAGGAGGACGTAATTAGTGTTTGTGGAATAAATCTGTGTCTTATCAATGAGCAGGGTAATAGCCAGAAATAAATTCAGACTATAAAACGACACGCAATCTGCCGTGATTACATGGAGGAGCTATTGAAACATACAACAGTGGAAGAGAGACTCCACAATGGCACTTAGCATGCTTGGATACTGTATACGATCAGATTGTTAAATTTTTGATGCAGCATGGGCCTATAAGCAGGGACAAAGCTGATGACCGTATAATAAATCAGGCTGGTCTGATTTAATGTATCACACCAGAAACTTACAATTCTGAAAGTGGTCCTAACTTTGTTTACCATGATAATCAAATAAAAGAACTTCACAGTGTTTATTGTAATGACAGCAGAACTTTCAATATGTGCCAGTAAGTGATGAATTGAACTGGTTTCCATTGACACCATAGGATGCTTTCTCATGAATATTCGTTACCCACAAAAAGGCTGTCTCCATTGTGTATAGGAGATGAGTGCACTTAAAGAGTGATTAGCATGGCAGCTACCAGGCAGCACGGTGGCTCAGTGGTTAGCACTTCTGCCTCACAGAACTGGGGTCATGAGTTTGATTCCCGACCATGGCCTTATCTGTGTGGAGTTTGTATGTTCTCCCCGTGTTAGCGTGGGTTTCCTCCCACACTCCAAAAACATACTGGTAGGTTAATTGGCTGCTAACAAATTGACCCTAGTCTCTCTGTCTGTCTACGTGTGTGTGTGTGTGTGTGTTAGGGAATTTAGACTGTAAGCTCCAATGGGGCAGGGACTGATGTGAGTTCTCTGTACAGCACTGCGGAATTAGTGGCGCTATATAAATAAATGGTAATAATAATAAATGACACCAGCACGTTTTAAAGTGCGCTTTAGTTATAATATATATGAAAATTGGCACATGTTGGTAAGCCCAATAGTGTAACCATGAGTGTAAGATGTGGTAGTGTGTGCATAGCGTATGGTATAGTAGAAGCTTTTTTTGGTATTGCATTTGTATAGTACTTATTGCATAACTTGGCTTAATATTATAGCTCCAGCTCTCTGTCTCCTTTAAAGCATCATGGAGCTGGCCTTGCTATATTTTCATCGAACTAGAGCGGAACACATACAGCAGGGCAGGCTCTGGGAGAAGCCATCACTGACACACTAGAGCAGTGTCTCTTAAACCTGGTCCCCAGGACCCCTAACAGTACATGTTTTCCATATCTCCTTGCTTTAGCACAGGTGTATTCATTACGGACTGACACATTGTTACAGATCCGCAGGTGATCTAATTATTTACCTTCTCATCTGGAAAACCCGACGACTGGGTTTAAGAAACACTGCACTAGAGGGCTAGTACCTAGAGTCACACCTGTGGGTGCACCTTGTTTTGGTGGTGGTGGGAGGGGGAGGAGGCAGAAACAGGGGTGGTACAACTTAGAAAAGAGAAATATGTAACTAAAAGCTATTTTATATTTTGCGCGTATATATTAATTTACTAGTTTTCAGTTTAAAATTTTAATGTGACCTATGTGGAGAACAAGGGGAGCTTTTATTTTCCTCTTAACGGATTCAGCAGTGTGGAATCAAAATCCATATTCAATTAGCCCTGGAATATAGGGCAACAATGCTCGCATTTCTACAGGGCATCATGAACGCTAAGTAAGGCTCAGGTTGGACAAACACTGCACTGATTGCCTGTAGTTAATGCTGCCCGGTATAGTCACAGCTGTCTGTCTGTGTCTCTCCCGCATAAGGAGACGTGCACCGCTGTGTGGCGAGCTGGGAGACCTTGTTGTATGGTGGCTCCAGGGCTAGCATTGCAGGCTCACTTATCTATGTCCATTTAATGTAAAATAGCCATAGTAAACATGGTACATTTTTCTCCTTAAGATCATAAGATGTATGAGCAATTTTGACAATCTCCGAGCCAGAGAGAAACGAGACATATTACTCAGCAACCCCTGATATTTTCCTTGTGATCATACAGGTTTCAAAGCCTTGCACAGCGTGCAAAATTACCCAGCACTCTACAGACATTGTAACATGCCGCTCGCCCCGGCCTTCTAGAGCAAGCAGGGCAGACAAGCACTTACTCTTAAATTTACTTCCTAGTCCCTGTTGTGTCCTTCCAGCTAGCCATCAATTATTCATATGTTTCTTCATGATTAATAATTTATAGATTTTTTATTAATTGCACATAAAAATTGCTTTTAGTACCATCCGTTTAATTTCGAGATAGGAAAACACTCGTCTTTATTATCATTAGGTAACACGCTGTTCCAATGTGACACAAGGGAGACTAGAGGGACTTTTAATATTTCAGAGGATTTGAAGGATTGGTGGTCTAGTATTTAAGTATGTCGGCTATATTGCTTTAGGAAGTCGGGTTGCAACATTATTATTTTGTTTTATTTTAAACGGAACATCTGCACCATTATTTTTGATGTGCAGAGATAATCACAAAATAATGCTGTAGGGATCAGACATTTTGATGGACGGAAGACCTCAATCGAGACAGTTTGTCAATAACTAGTGGAAAAGAAACAACTTATATAACAATAATGTGGTATTCACTCCAATTTGTCTGCAATACGCTTTGTGTTTCTGTTTCTTCATTTTCCACACCTAAAGCAGGCATTTTCTAAAAGAGGCATTTTTAGAGCACATTACTAAAACATCTGAAGTCATACAGCCCAACGGTCGCCATTATCAGGGACTATTGGGAGATATGTCACACCGAGTGATGCCCCTTTAATGCTGTATGTACCAGTGGCAGTTGTGCTTCATTGAAGTGGTGTTTTTAGTGGAGGGGAAGGAGAATGTAGGCAGCACAGAGTTTCCGAAGCTTTGGCACACGCCCAATGTGCCGCGACGAGCCCCCATCTAGCGTAATCATGAGCGTTACTCTGTCCCAAATTTTAAATCAAATCAATTCCCATGTGTCCCTCCAAAAAATATTTCAGGACGTAGCCTCACAATGCCAATACACCATGAAATCAGGTGGGATTGGCAAACCACTAGAAATATGGGGCACAATTGGCCACACATACCATAGACCAGCCCTCCAGCTCACTGATCAGGCAGACCGCCAAAAGGTATCTTCTTTCTTTAGTTGATGATGACATACATGCACCAATGGCAGACTTTCACTGGATTTCATTTGGACAGGATGGGTGCCCTACACGCTATGACGTTAGCCTTAATTGGTTCAAATTGGACAAACGTGTCTAGCATGACTTGTGTAAGGTTTAGGATGATGGACCAATGAAACTGAACCTCTCCTCTCAACATACAGCTACTGGTGTCTCTTTAACCTCGTATAACTATTTGTCCTAATTGTGTGCGGAAAACAGAAAAATGTGGGTGAAATTCAGTATTATAGCCTCTCTGAAAGCACGGTGCCAGGGGCCACATCTATTTTAAAACTTCCAGAATGCAGCTATATCCATCCACTTCCCCGGCTTTGCTAATGGATGTATTTGACCTTAGGTAGGAAATTCCAGCAGGAAACAGACAAGACCCATAAGAGAAGGCAAAGGTATTGGTATAGTCACTACAACATCTTCTGCTTGGATACATCTTTGTGAGCCAATAGAGATGTCACGTTTCCAAATGAAAGATTGGAGGTGTAGTATAAGGTTCATCTTAATCCTGACCATTGGTTCCCATGATGAAGGCCTACACATTTCTAATTCTCCAAGCCTCTTTTCTAAAGCAAATAAAAGTGGACAACGTCGGTATGAACTGTGGTTTTCCCAATGGCAGCCTCAGGTGAGGTCAACTGTCCTCTAGACCAGTGTTGGCTAACCTGTGACACTCCAGGTGTTGTAAAAACTACAAGTCCCAGCATACCCTTCCAGGAATAAGCTGCTATATATTGGCAAAGCATGCTGGGGCTTGTAGTTTCACAACACCTGGAGTGTCACAGGTTAGCCAACACTTCTCTAGACTGAAGACATCTAGCAGGCTTCCAGTACCTTCACGATTCTCAAGACACAGACCATAAAAGTGACGTATGTCACATTGTGCTCCTATATCAAAAAACTTTATTACAGCTTTAACTAAGCTGAACATACAAGGTGCCTTATATAAAAGAAATACAAATACTAATGAATTATCTGACAATGTATTTACATTTACTGTGGGGAGTAGTGCACGCTATCATTCTATGTTTTCTGCCTAAAAGAGGCTATGGGGTAGATTTACTAAAACTTCAAAATACGTAAAAGAGGTGGGTGTTGCCCAGAGCAACCAATCAGATTCTAGCTATCATTTTCTAGACTGTACTAGATAAGCAGCTAGACTCTGATTGTTTGCTATAGGCAACACCTCCACTTTTCCTTGTTATTAAATCTACCCTCCCTCTGTCTTCAGTAGGTTTCCTATCAGCAAGTCTTCTGTGCATAGGATAAACAATCTTTGCCCACTTTTGCAGATGGTATCTCAAATATCTTCAGTTCTGACCTGAAACTTTTATATATATATCTTTGTGAATGTTATTGGAAAGTCTTTTCCATACAGCAATGTGTATTTCAGGTCCAAAAAGAGAACCTTATACACAGTCGTGTTACGATCAACCCATTTTCTGAATGTCAATATTCAAAGCAAGAGACTAGAGGTCTGGCATCGCTTTTCTTTCTGCAGTTTCACTTTGGTGTCTTTCTCCAGATGTGATTTGTATCATCAAAGTGAAACGTGATGAGTGGGTGTGCACACATTAGCTAATGACTCTGAAACTTACAAAAGAAAGGTGTTGCAGTGTTTCAAGCAGTCCTTAGCCATTATTTTGCCTAAGATAATAGAGTGAGCACCTGCATTCCCCCTGTTTAGGACTCTTATATCAGTGGCAGTGACCTGTTTGCTACCTTCAAAGAAAGAGCAAGCATTGATCCAGACAATAGGTCTGCAATTGGTACATGACATTGTATAACAATGGCAGAAACATTACAAATTAGCAGTGGTTGAAGAGAGAATGACAACGCTACAGCGATTCCGTCACATCACCATGTGCCATCTCACAGCTTGTAACTAGAACACTTCTTCCTCTGACAGTAGCAACTTCCAATAATGCATTTTAACCGGAGAATGTTATTTTCTGCACGGATCTCAATAAAAAAATGGCACCGTCAGGAAATGGCACCTTATTGACAACACATTTGGTAAAAAATAAAACAGAGCCTGATTGCCAACACTCAGTAAATTTATTGACAATGGGTAAACATTTTTGACATTCAGCAAGATTAAAATAAAGATCAGTAAAACATATTTCTGCCACTACTACATTACGCTTACCGCTCTTCACAATAATGGCCTTGGGTCAGAATACTACAGTGGCTCAGTGGTTAGCACTTCTACCTCACAGCGCTGGGGTCATGAGTTCAATTCCCGACCATGGACTTATCTGTGTGGAGTTTGTATGCTCTCCCCGTGTTTGCGTGGGTTTCCTCCGGGTGCTCCGTCTTTCCTCCCACACTCCAAAAAACATACTGGTAGGTTAATTGGCTGCTAACAAATTGACCCTAGTCTCTGTCTGTGTGTGTGAGGGAATTTAGACTGTAAGCTCCAATGGGGCAGGGACTGATGTGAGTGAGTTCTCTGTACAGCGCAGCAGAATCAGTGGAGCGATATAAATAAATGGTGATGATGATGAATACTATCATGAACTGTTTATTTTCAATCCTCTGATTGTCAACTAAATGCTTGGCCGTTTAGATATGTGGTAACATGACGTAACCAGTGTGTAGGTACGAAAATCGGCTGTCAGCAAATTTGTTTAAAAGAAAACCAAAAAAACAATTCAATCTTTCCAAGACTTGGCACTGACATAACGGACCAAAATGAAAACTCACATTTACATTGACTTAACCGTACTGATCGGTTACGAAATTCTACCCAAGAGAGTAAAACGAGAACAAAATAAGTAAAAGTATAATAAAAAAAAGTACAAAAACGAGACAAAATCAGAACTGTATTTGATATTGGTGTTGCTGTCCAGAATTACATACACATAATCAAGAACTTTACAATATAGGAAATTGCGGTATAAGAGGTGTGGCTGTCCGTATGAGCTTACAATCTAAATGAGATGAGAAGAGTTGACACAGAAGAGATATAGGGAGACTGTGAGATTTACTGAAGAGGAGTGAAGAGAATTTGAACAATAGAGAGAAACAAAGAGAGAGAGAGATAGAATATTTTTAATAATAATATCATATAAATATAATAACATAAAAATGCATGGTAAGGCTTTTGGTCTCCCACCCCTGCAAGAAAAGCATCAAATAAGCTAACGTGACATTACGTAAACTAAAAATTTCCCAAATAAATGAGTTGTTTCAGTTTAACGATTTTGGAAGCAAGTTTGCCTCCAGCACAAATAATTGCTAGTACCCAAATATCAAACTGAGCGCCCAGCTGATGTCTACAATAAAGTGGCAGGTTAAAAGATACTAAAGTTTAAAATCAGCTTAGACTAATCCCATATTGAGTGCAAAATTATAGCTTGTCATCAAAAGCAAGCTGGCAATCCGGGGGCCAGATGGGGGACTGGATGGGAAAGAGAGTTCATGCAGGTGGGAAAGTGATGGTGGAACGACAGAAGAGATCATTGCTCCCTCTGCTGGCGAGGACATCATCTCACTTACTTTTATCAAGTCGTGCAGTGTTTAATTATCTAAAGCACAAATGGTAATTCCTGCAAAACGCACCCCCCACTCCATGTCTGTTTGTAGACATCTGCACATACGGAAATCCAGTTCCCTGTTTAGTTTACAAATTCATTAGTTTGGCCACAACAACAACAAAAAAAAAAGAACAATTTAAGTGAAATAAACTATTGATAACTTTAAGTTACTTTATTTATTTGTACTTATAAAAATTAGTGGTCAAACAGTACGTTAACACAGAAAACTACGACAGAACAGCGCCATG
Organism: Mixophyes fleayi; assembly: GCF_038048845.1. Lineage (NCBI taxonomy): Eukaryota > Metazoa > Chordata > Amphibia > Anura > Limnodynastidae > Mixophyes > Mixophyes fleayi. The sequence goes on along the minus strand of NC_134411.1, from coordinate 22,291,204 downwards.
AGAAATTAAATGATCATTAACAGATGTCAGAATTGTATGACGGTAGCAAGCAATTAGGGAGGCAACAAGAGGAGTCTGGGTCACATTGCAAAATTGTGATAGGGCCATCTCGCACCCTCTTGACGTCATACTCCCTGCTTCTTCCTCAGTCAGTAGCCAATAGTGCCATCTGGCACGAGTCTGATTTACATATACAGTCATTTTATCTTATTTTACTTTAAGAATCATATAACTGCCTGGATAAAGTAGTTATGATGCCTTGTTAAGTTTGTACTTTAAGTCACTTTTTTGCCCTCTGAGACGGGGCCCCCAGTGCGGCTGCTGCATGTACTGCTATGCTATAGTTACGCTCTTGCAAACAATATATTTTAAAGAATCTATACGCCAAGCTAACGGGGGGTTAGCTCATCACCCCAACTTTCTAAAATTTTCCCATGAACGCAAATAGCGATATTAACCCCCTACTGACCATAAATTTCCTATAAGTTATCTTAAAGCAGAAAAGAAAGTCTATTGCTTGATTAAAATCACATCCTCTACGGCAGAGCTGTAGTGTGTGGTCATGTCCCCATAGGCACCACAGAAATGCTCTTGGATTGTCAGAGCCAATCTGTTCAATGATATGCAGTAAGGTATATGATGACTGTCGGACTATGTACACACATGTCGTACAAGATCATCAGTCCTTTGCTAAAGAGAAGAGTTAAGCTACACTACAGGTTTTTCACCCGATTATCGGGCCAATCACACGACAAACGACTGTTAGGTCCCAATATCTCATTAGTGTGTGCGCTACCACGATCATGTTTTATTGTTCCAAAGCACATTGTACTGTTTTATTTGAATTTGTAACCGGACTAATAATCTCTATAAACGATGGAACGATGTCAGGCAAATTCTGCAGTGTGTACGCACTCACAACCAGCAGTGTAAGCAGATCTCCATAGAGTTTAAAGAGTCGCGATCTTTTCAGCCGATGGTTATGACAGATGAAGAGCACAGATCTGACGGTGAATCGTGTAAGTGTGTACGCATGAATCAGGATGCTGATTGGGGCTTTCAGTCATTGGTAGAATCGTTAAAGATATCGCATCAGGAAAGATTTTCTGCAGTGTGTACCTAGCTTTAGTTATGCCATGTATGCAGGATGGAAATAGGAGATACCAGAGGGTAGGTCTATAAGGCAAGTGTTTGTGGGTGATGAAGCCAATCACGCCATCAAGACACAGCAAACTGTACAATAGGAAAGGCAGGATCCAACCAGGAGGGTAGTCTACTCTCCTAAGACTCCAGGAGGTTTCCCAGAAATGTTGGGAGTCTCCCGAATGCTCCGAGAGAGTAGGCAAGTATGATCTTGAAAATACCAACGTACTCCCCTAAAAATCTTCCACTCACATCCTGAATTGACAAACGGTGCTTCCTGCTTCACTTTAATTGCATATCACACTCATGACGAGTAACTGAAAAGATGAAAACGTCATAAAGGAGCTACTTCATTTAAATTAGAAGAATTCAGAAGACAAAGTAGTGAAATAATGTCACTACATATACAGACTAAAAATTAATTGATTTTCAATATATATCTTTAAAGTTTTGAGCGCAACACTCAAACCGCTCTCTTATTTACTTAAGAGTGAGACCTAAATTCCATTTGACAATGGTCACATAATGTACAAATTGGAAAACAAACTCTACAACACAATGATCCAACTTTATTTATGATTCTTATATGTATTGTATTATTATGTATTGACTGATTTAATGTAAAATCTAACACCAGCAACTGCCTAGTTAGAATGGAAATGCATTCCTGGTGCAGGGATTTATAGCAAACTACAGCAGCCCCACAAAATGTTTATCTGTGATACAATCACATTCAATGTCTATAGATTGTAAGCAAGCGAGCAGGGCCCAATTACTGGGTTAGCTTGTTAAAACCCAGTCTTATATTATTACTGTGTTTGTTCTCAATTGTAAAGTGCGGTGGACTATGATGGTGTTTTATAAATGTTATTAATTTCATCAGATCTTACAATTGTCATTACGTGTGTGGCATATGAAAGCTCTACATACAATCAGATCTAATCCTAAAGAACACAGAATTGATTATTACTGAGTGTGTGGGCACTGAACAATTATAATTAAGCAATCTTTTTAACCGCACATGCGCATAGGTATATCATATGGGGCAGCACGGTGGCGAAGTGGTTAGCACTTCTGCCTCACAGCGCTAGGGTCATGAGTTCAATTCCCGACCATGGTCTCATCTGTGTGGAGTTTGTATGTTCTGCCCGCGTTTGCGTGGGTTTCTTCCGGGTGCTCCAGGGTTTCCTCCTACACTCCAAAAAAACTTACTAGTAGGTTAATTGGCTGCTATCAAAATTGACCCCAGTCTCTCTCTGTCTGTGTGTGTGTATGTTAGGAAATTTAGACTGTAAGCTCCAATGGGGCAGGGACTGTGTTAGGAACTCCTTCAGTCAGCACGACAGAACCCGGAATCTGCTCCGATGTCTGGTGTTCACTGGAGCCCCTAGTGGTGGGGACAGACTGGGCTGCAGACAAACGGAGGGTCGTGTAGTGTGCACTGACTGGGGAGAACCCAGAGGCAGCGTGGTAGAACACAGCGATGTGAGGTCCAGGCAAAAGGTCAATGGCCGGCAGCAGACAGGGATATCAGAAAACGAGCCGAAGTCAGGGGTCACAGGCAATACAACGAAGTCCAAAAAACAAGCCAGGGGTCATACACAGGAAATCCAATAATAGGGTAAACACAGGAGCAGGAAAACAGGAACAGGAGCCTAGCTAAACAGGAAGCTATAACTGGCAATGAGGCTAAGTCCTCACTGCCTTAAATAGCAAGGAGAACCAATAGGAGTTGTAGTAATACAACCCCTCCCACAGCATAATCACTGCACCGAGACAAATACTGACAGAGACAAGACAGCACCAATACTGAGTCAAAAAGACTCTCACAGAGTCTGCTCTAAGGTATAAATATCCCTACCTTTCCCTGCAGGAATATGCCCGGGTGTGAGCCCGCTGGCGGGGCGCTGCGGCCTCCGGATTACAGCGTCCCGGTTGTTGCCTAGGCAACCGGGACGTCAGAGGCGGAAGTGAGACCCCGGTCGTCATGGAGACGGCCGGGGCGTCTGAGAGAGCCGGAAGCGAGCCGCGGCGGCCCGTCGGGGAGCCGCGGCTCGTAACAGTACCCCCCCCTTGAGGAGGGGTCAATGCACCCCGACTTCCAGGTTTCCCAGGATACTTTTTAAAGAAGTCCTTAATGAGTTGGTTAGCATGTAGATGCTTCTGCGGTACCCAAGACCGTTCCTCCGGGCCGTAGCCTTTCCAGTGGACCAAAAAGTGGAGTTGACTTTGCACCTTTTTGGAGTCTAGGATCTTTTCAACAATGAACTCCTGGTGTCCTTTGACTGAGACAGGACGAGGTCTGTGCAATTGACGTGGTCTGAATTTATGTGAACCTGTAACTGCTTTCAACAAGGAACAATGGAATGTGTTAGGAATCTTGAGTGAAGGAGGAAGTTTCAACTTGAAAGCCACGGGGTTAATCTGTTTAATAATGGAGAAGGGTCCAATAAACCTAGGACCTAACTTCCTACAAGGTTGCTTAAGTTTAATGTTGCGGGTAGACAGCCACACCTTGTCCCCGACCTTGAAAGGACACGGTCCACGATGCTGATCAGCATAATGTTTAGACTTAAATGAAGCTTGTTTGAGGGCAAGGTGAACCTTTCTCCATATCCGGCACAGATAAGAAATCGAAGAACTAGATTTGGCTTGATTCGAGACTTCCAGTGAGTTGGACCGAGGATGGAATCCGAAGTTACAGAAGAATGGCGATACCAGAGTAGATGAATGGCACGAGTTGTTGTAGGCGAACTCTGCCCATGGAAGCAGAGCAGCCCAATCACTATGGCATTTAGTTACATATAAACGGAGAAATTGCTCAAGGGATTGATTAACCCTTTCCGTTTGTCCGTTGGATTGTGGGTGATACCCCGAAGATAGACAGAGTTTAATTCCTAATTGGGCACAGAATGCTCTCCAGAATGTGGCTACAAATTGGGAGCCGCGGTCCGAGACAATATTAACAGGAAGTCCATGGAGCTTGAAAACGTGCTGAATGAATAGGGATGCCAAGGTTTTAGCGCATGGCAATCCTACAAGAGGGATGAAATGTGCCATTTTACTAAATCTGTCTACTATCACCCAGATGGTGTTAAAGCTGGATGAGCGGTCGCCCTTTTTTATTCGAACCAGATTATATGCCCCCCGCAGATCGATCTTGGAGAATATCGTGGCTAATTTGAGCTGATCAAAAAGTACGGAGATGAGTGGTAACGGGTAAGTATTCTTCACGGTAATCCCATTTAGACCCCTATAGTCTATGCACGGCCGGAGGCTTCCATCTTTTTTTGCCACAAAGAAGAAGCCCGCTCCTACGGGTGATTTGGAGGGTTGAATGAATCCCTTACGTAGGTTTTCCTCCACATAGTCATCCATAGACTTAGTTTCAGGAATAGACAAGGCATATAATCTTCCCTTAGGAAGCTTGGCATCTGGAACCAAATCAATGGAGCAATCGTAGCTACGGTGTGGGGGTAGAGCGTCTGCTTCTTTTTTCGAGAATACGTCGTGGAATTCACGATAAGGCAATGGAAGAGATTCAGGGCTAGGCTGAACAATCCGGAGAGGAAGAGCAAGACAGGTTGAGGAACAAGCCTTACTCCATCGTATGATCTCCCCCGTGCTCCAATCTATGTGAGGGTTGTGAAGTAGAAGCCAGGGATGACCGAGGATCAATGGTACGGAGGAACAGGGAATTAGAAAGAACGAGAGGACTTCGGAATGGAGGGCTCCCACCGTAAGCTGCAGAGGTGGTGTATGATATGAGACCCTTCCGTCAGTTAACGGTTTACCGTCCAGACCGCAGACCGTGATTTCTGAGTCTAAGTTTACGGACGGAATACCAAGTCTCTTGGCAAAGTTTATATCCAAAAAATTTCCAGCTGCCCCGCTGTCAAGAAAGGCAGGGATAGAAACGGATCGATTACCATACATGATCCGAGCAGGGATTAAGACCGAATTCTTGGAAGAGACCATCTGGAGACCTAGGCGTACCTCCTCCTTTACTCCTAGGCCTGGTCTTTTCCCGCCTTGTTAGGGCAGCTACGCAGGAGATGGCCTTTATTGCCACAATAGAGACATAGCCCCAGTGACCGGCGCCTGGATTTCTCCTCAGGGGACAGGCGATAAGCCCCTAACTGCATGGGCTCCGGTAAATCCTGAGGAACTGAGTAGACGGCTGAAGAGGGCCAGGATGGTGAGACGGCCTCCTTTTCGGACCTTCTTTCCTTGATCCTGCGGTCAATTTTGATAACTAGTTGCATTAAGGCCTCCAAGGAAGATGATGAAGGATATTGGACTAAGGAGTCCTTTATCTGCTCCGAGAGCCCAAGCCGGAACTGACTCCGTAGTGCGGGGTCATTCCACTGACTGTCGACCGACCAACGTCGGAACTCGGCACAATATTCTTCCGCCGTCCGCCTCCCCTGTTTTAGCGCTCTTAGGTGGGACTCAGCCGAGGCCACCCTATCTGGGTCATCATATAAGAGACCAAGTGCGTTGAAGAAGGCGTCTACGGACTGTAGAGCTGGATTCACAGGGGTCAGGCTGAACGCCCAGGATTGGGGATCGCCTTGGAGTAAGGAGATGATAATGCCGACCCTCTGTTGCTCCGAGCCCGAGGAGCGGGGCCTGAGACGAAAATACAGCTTGCAGCCCTCCTTAAAATTTCGGAATAAGGTTCTGTCTCCAGAGAACCGGTCCGGAAGATTTAACTTAGGCTCAGGTGCCGGGGTTGCTTGTGAGGCCTTGGCGGCTTCTTCCTGAGCAGAAAGCCTGTGTGAAAGATCCTGAACCATCTGCGAGACAACTTGGATCTGCCCTGCTAGGACTTGAGCTGGACTGGGTTCCATCAGTGGAGAATGGAATCGTTATATTTTGGGCCAGTTATAATGTTAGGAACTCCTTCAGTCAGCACGACAGAACCCGGAATCTGCTCCGATGTCTGGTGTTCACTGGAGCCCCTAGTGGTGGGGACAGACTGGGCTGCAGACAAACGGAGGGTCGTGTAGTGTGCACTGACTGGGGAGAACCCAGAGGCAGCGTGGTAGAACACAGCGATGTGAGGTCCAGGCAAAAGGTCAATGGCCGGCAGCAGACAGGGATATCAGAAAACGAGCCGAAGTCAGGGGTCACAGGCAATACAACGAAGTCCAAAAAACAAGCCAGGGGTCATACACAGGAAATCCAATAATAGGGTAAACACAGGAGCAGGAAAACAGGAACAGGAGCCTAGCTAAACAGGAAGCTATAACTGGCAATGAGGCTAAGTCCTCACTGCCTTAAATAGCAAGGAGAACCAATAGGAGTTGTAGTAATACAACCCCTCCCACAGCATAATCACTGCACCGAGACAAATACTGACAGAGACAAGACAGCACCAATACTGAGTCAAAAAGACTCTCACAGAGTCTGCTCTAAGGTATAAATATCCCTACCTTTCCCTGCAGGAATATGCCCGGGTGTGAGCCCGCTGGCGGGGCGCTGCGGCCTCCGGATTACAGCGTCCCGGTTGTTGCCTAGGCAACCGGGACGTCAGAGGCGGAAGTGAGACCCCGGTCGTCATGGAGACGGCCGGGGCGTCTGAGAGAGCCGGAAGCGAGCCGCGGCGGCCCGTCGGGGAGCCGCGGCTCGTAACAGACTGATGTGAACAAGTTCTCTGTACAGCGCTGCGGAATCAGTGGCGCTATATAAATAAATGGTGATGATGATGATGATGATATCAACAGTATGGGCAGATTTTTTCATTTGTTAAATTCAATAATGACAAATTTACAAAGACAAAAAAACATGAATTGGCAGTAAATATAAATCTATTACTATTTTTTTGCAAAAGAAATAATAATAAAGATGAATGGTTCTTTTAAATGTTCCACAAAGAGCTACGGTGATCGTTATCTCCAATCATTAAGTGAGGGGTGTTATATCAAAGCAGAGATGGGATAACTAGGAGAACTGAAAAGACCAATTTAAGTGAAGTGCTGAAAGGGTTTCTGTGCAGTATTCTTAAAGGAGTGACACCAATGTTCTGCTTGGAGAGCACAATTCAGGAGAGCTGCTGTACGATATTGGCTGCCAACCAGAATCACCAAGAACAGGAGGGCAGTCTCTTTCCCCCACTGTTTTCATATGAATTCTGGCTCCCAGCTTTCCAGAAGGCTGGATCACAGGAACCCTGGTATACCATTTGCTTTGCTGATCTTAATCTCACTAGACTTCCAAGCAGCCACTGCTGTATGCTGAACTGGCACTTGCTTTTCCAAGTGAGCTATTAAACTTGTAGGTCAATTGTGGCACTAACAACTCTTAGGAAGCTTTCAGCTGTAGCGTACGATTTGTCAGTGGAATTAAATATTAATTCTAAGTGTTACTTCTCGTGGCTAAGAGCTTCATTTTCCCATCACCGGTCTACAGCGGCCAGAAGTTACAGCGACTAATCTATTTTTATTTTCATTTAGTGCTTATAACTCTGTAAATATAGTTTCTACACAGTAATGCTTCTGATACAACCGTGATTCAGTGCTCCAGACACAGCTTCAATGAAAACCCTAAATTACAGTGTAAAAGCTTTAAAATCAAACCTGTATGCATGCAATAAAAAGGTTGTATATAAATATGGGTTGCATTAAAAAAATTAAATAAATAAAAAAAAAATAAAAATATATATATATATATATATATATATATATATATATATATATATATATATATATATTATACACACATACATACACATGTGTGTGTGGTGTGTGTGGTGTGTGTATATATATGTGTATGTGTATATATATATATATATATATATATATATATATATACACACACACACACACACACACACCGGTATATCTTTTTTTTTTTAATGCAACCCATATATTTTTTCTAAAGATTCCATATTTTGTATTCTCATCTTCGTATAATATGCAGTGGTAAAACAAATGAGTAGCTAATCTGTGTAACATTTTACACCAAATAATTATCTAAAAAAAAAACACAAAACAAACAAAAACAACAATGAGGAACTTTGGCATCTTCATTAACCAGCTTCCAAATGTGGTCTCTATTCATCTGTTTACTGAACAGTTGTGTCCACTCCTGGACATTGGGTATTAATGCAGTGAATACAGTCCAGTAGCCAAACCATCCATATGTCTGAACAGATGACTCTGTCTCCATACTGTGTTGGGACATGGACCCAGAATTTGGTTCTTCCCTCTCTCACAAAAAAAAAAAAAAAAAAAAGAAAAAGACGACTAATTTACCTCAGGCTGCTTGGTATAGAATATATGAGGTTTATCTACAGGAAGCACACACGTTAATTCCAGAAGATGTAAATGTTATTGTAATGTATTTAAAGGAATAAAAAAAAAAAATGTATGAAATGTAAAATAACCAAATTTTTGGGTGATTTACCTGTAGACACACATTATATTTATTATATTATTTGTTATATTTAGCGATTTTATTTTTTAGTATGGTATTTGTTATATTTAATTATATTAGTTTTTATTATAGTATTTGTTACATTTAATTATATTATTTTTTATTATAGTACTTTTTATATTTAATTATATTATTTTTTATTATAGTTTTTGTTATATTTAAGTATTTTTTATTAGAACACTTAATAGAAAACTGTGTTTTATCAACTAGAAAACGGTATTTAACATGCCACTTTGGCAAAAACATGTTGACGTCCCAAATGAAATCCTGTCAGGAGCGCAAGGTGTTCCTGTTCCCACAGGAAAAATGCTTCTCCCTTGGAAGGTGTCGGACTGAAGCTGTTAAGTATCAGACAATGCCACAAACAACAAGGATTATAATACAAAATAGCAAAACAAAAAAAAGTATAGGGTTCCAATTAAATTTACATAATTAATGATGATTATTGCATACAAATACACACAAATCGATATCTTGACAAAGGTCTTACAATCAGGCCGAAACGTTAATTGATGTGTGAATTAATTCACTTTATGGATAAGTTCTGCGAGTGTTGTCTTTTCAGGGCTCATACAGTCACAAAAATACACACCGGGGGCTGATACTGAGTTGGATGTATGTTGGGTGTAATTTACGCCCATAAGTGGAGGTGGAGGTGTCTAAAGATGTGTTCAGCCCTGCACCTGTGGCATACGGCCCAGATTTACGTCATACACCCACATAATTATTTTGATAGCAAAAAAAAATGCATTCGTTATTAGACTTGATATAATACAGGCAATATAATACATAATAATAACAATAACTATATGTGAGCATGCAAAGAGTGTATTAACGCACTTTACGCTACAAACTGGCAAAGAACTTTCAGGCCCAACGCATTTCAATGATTAGGTTAATTACTAAAGTATAGTTTATTAGATAGAATTGAAATCAGTGGTGGAAGTGGGGGTGTATACGGTGGTATGCTACACCGCCACTTCTACAAACGCCTTCATTGTAGAACTATCAAATTCCCGGTGGTAGTCACATTCCTGTGACTCATATCACCGACATTGTAAATCCCTACAAAATAAGCCAGAACCTAATAAAATTGATAAATAAAAAAAATCAGACTTAACTTAAAAAAGACAGTGTACATCCCCGATATGTCCGCTTCACGACTGCTATATATATCGATTGAAGGAAATGCCGGGACTTGGTATTGACGTCACTAATGTGCGCAACAGTGACTTTTATGAAATTAATGCGGCAATACCATCACTAGTCGCATTTAACATCTAATTTAAAGGTTAGGGTTAGGTATTGGGATAGGGATAAGGATAGGAATAGGGGTATTGCATTAAAAATTCTAATTCAACATTCTAATTAAATCGGAAATGCGGCTACTGATGGTATTGCCGCTTTAATTCCGGAGATTTTCACTGTCGCGCACATTAGTGACGTCAATACCAAGTCCCGGCATTTCCTTCAAATCGATAAATATAGCAGTCGTGAAGCGGACATGTCGGGGATGTACGCTGTATTTTTTAAGTTAAGTCTGATTTTTTTTATTTATCAGGTTTATTAGATTCGGACCTATTTTGGAGGAATTTACTACCGCACCCAACCCCAAATTCCAATCACTATCTTCCCATTACATTTTTCATAATACATTTCCACTTTGACTGCGGATATAAAAACAATAAAACAATGCAGTGAGAACATATTACTAGTGTGCTGAGGGGCTCCTCCGTCTCCTTCTACAAAATTTGGACCCCATGGGCCATATATCACAATCAATCTCCACTCCAGTTGTAGTGGAATCTAGACATGGAAAGATATTCCTAAGCAAGCATACTTGTTCTTTTACTGGATGCGTGAATCTTTTACCCCCCCTCCCCCCTGTCCTTCCCTTTGGTCCCTGTATACACCCCCCCCCCCTTTATACCCTTCAAACTTGAAAAGTTAAAATAACATCTTTGCAGTATTAGATAGATAAATGTACATTTATCTCCCAAGTGCGAGAGAACCTGTTGTATGTAAATATGTGTTATCTATTTCTGTTTAACCTCTCAAGATTTTGTAATGCATTTTCTATGGGAAAAGATGTTTCTAATAAAAAGTTATAAAAAAAAACAAAAAACAATGCAGTGAAAAATTAATGTACTACAAGATGACTGGAAGGGAGATTTACTTTGCTAAAAAACTGCCCTAACATTTTTAATTACAAACCAGGTGCCTGGATAATGTCGGTGGACATTTCTGACACTCTCCACATTTCTACATGATCTGTATTCATACATTTAGTTCGTATGGAGTTGTTCCATGTTACACAAAGGGTCTACTGCTGAGAATAAGCTTCACGGTACAATCAGCTGTCATGGGGCAGCACAGTAACAAAGGGACAGACACATAAAATCACACAATTGTTTCAGCAGATCTCAATAGACTCGGAAAGAAAATGACGGCTATATGTGTACTTAACATGACGGCCAGTCAATAAAAACACCACCGCCAAAAATGGACAGGGAACGGAGGACGGTTCCTTACACTGAAATGTACTTGAACGTGTGTTCACTTTGGTGATTTCTGAAGCACCCGGCCATTAATATTTCAAGAAATGAATATTTAAAGATTTCAAATGGAATAATGAAAATAACACATTAAAGCTGAACCTCATTAGCCTCCCCAGAGGAACACTGTGGCAAGGCTGATTCATCTAGAGTTTTCATTACTATATTAATTTCCCTGGGTATGTGCTGCTGACTAATACCCTTGGTATCAATCTGCTCCACTAGTTTGTTTATAGAGCAGACTGTTCATTTCATGGGAGGCACCCGTTCTGCAAAGAGACCTCATTGGTTCGGGAACATCTCTAGTAAACTGAGAATAGTATTCTCCAGAAACATTGTTGTGTCAAAGTCGGATTCTCAATTTTCCCCATAAATATTACCTGAAAATACATTGACACACTGTAAGCCAGGGGTGATTGTAAAGTGTCCGGATGTTATAACTCCCAGAATCCTTTGCTAGATCCTGGCTCCATTAGACTTCACATCCACTGGCACTAATCACATGTGTTTCACCAGCATTTTAACACTAGTTAGAAGCTTGTAAACGGCGATGGCACTAGAAACCATTATTCCTAGCGTCACTAATCTCACTACCAGGGTGGGTAGTGGTGGTGGGGGAGTATTGGTGCCAATTTGTCTGTAATGCTCGCCTGCTTTCTATTTTAATATGTTCTCATATGGGACCATTTTTTAAACTTGCAAAAGTACAATGTCTATCTAATATAAGTTCTGGAGGGACAATCAATTATTTACTTTTAATTTTTGCCCCTAAAGTACTGCTAGAGCCATATGTATGTCTTCATTAAAAAAAATGAGAAACAGAGAGGGGACATTGGTACTTTGTAACATTGCTACATTTTATTGGTATTTGCACAAATAAAGTTGCATTTCCCGTATTAACTGCACCTGAAAGGTGCAACAAGTGCTACATCGAAACCATTTACTGAGGCTCAAGCTCTATCACCTGCAGAGGAGGGGGGACAATGCAGTTTTATATTGTTGTGGTTCTATAGAACGTGAACTGCAGATTGTGAAGTTGTTGTGTTCCTTCCCCACTCTGTACCCCTTTGTTTCTCCCTATTGTATAACCTCCATTCCCTTTTTATTTTCTGTACCCCAAATACTAGAAAACTTTAATAAAAAATATTGATGTAAAAAACAAAAACAAGGTAGTTTTAGAGGGACAGAAGTTTTGCAGCCACCCACTAAAAAAGGAATGCCTCCATAAACGTGCATTCTCCATCCATTCTGTGCCAGCAAAACAATCCCTAATTCACCCAGCTCCTATGTGCGCCCCAGAAATCCAGGCCATCTTAAAGCCACATGTGGAGCTTGACAAACAGCAGCAACCACACAATGGGGTAAATGTATGAACATGCGGGTTCTTCAATACCCGCGTGTTCAGCGATTAAATTTCAAGTGGCGCTGCATTGTAAAGGGAAACTTCCCTTTACAATGCAGCGCCGCTTGAAATTTAATCGCCGAACACGCGGGTGTTGAAGAACCCGCATGTTCATACATTTACCCCAATAGGTGCATGACCTCACTAAGTTGTATTACCTAGTCTGCTGCTCCAAGCACTGAATCTACCATGTCATATTAAGGAAATACAATTAACATAAATGTATTTCCATGCATCCCCCTGCAGATTTCACGGTGGCACAGTGGTTAACACTGCTATCACACAGAGTTGGGGGGGTCATGCGTTCAATTACGACCAGGGTCCTATCTGTGTCTAGCCTGTGTGTTCTCACCGTGTTTATGTGGATTTCCTCCGGGTCCTCTGGTTTTCTCCAACAGTCCAAAAACATATAAGTAGCTTAATTGGATTATGGCAAAATTGGACCCTTGAGTGTGTGTGTGCACGGTAGGGATTTAAAATGTAAGCTCCACGGTACAGGGACTGATGTGAATCAGTAGGTACACCTCCTCTGTACATCACTGCCTAATATAATTGGCACTATATATAAATATACCCGATAATAACAGTTATAATAGACATGTGCCGAGTTTGCCTATATAGGTATGTCCCAAACTTACTGAATTTTAATTCCTGATTGAAGACTGCAGCTTTATAAACATTGTACCATTACACGGATGTATTTGACTGCTCCCTAGTACCCGACCAGTTGAATACCCCGGTCTTGTACAATAATACTGCTGGAGATGATGAGACAAGTCTGCACAATTATGATGTTATTTCAGTCACTGTAGGCCTGTGGGAAGCCTCCGATGCTCATGTGGGGAGAGACGGTAACACGGTTAAATGGCTCCGATTAGCAGTGTAGGTGGTAAAGTGACCTATGGTCAAGTATAAATAGAGACCCATCCCCGGAGAACACAATATATCTGCACCATAGCATTATCAGCATGATAACAATCCATGGGCAGTAATCCCTAATAGCCTGCAAGTGATAACCAGCACTCATTGTAATCTTTATTACAATTTATGATGTGCATTTCATTTAGCATGGAACTAAGCTTCTGAGTCAGCTGCTTACTGCTAATGTCTGACATATTTCACTAAGCATCTAAAGTGGCTCAGTACGACCCACGTACAAACTGGGGTGCACGAGGGGTGTGCCCACATTGTATAAACCAAAAGACAGTTTCTGCACTCAACAAATACACAAATATTAACACTGTTCTAATTATTTCAGGCTGTACTCTGTGTTAAAAGGGAATGTCGCTTTCACATACTGAACTATATGTTAAGCCGACCAACTCACACCAAAGTCTTCCCCTTCTGCCCAGTCCTACACAAGTTGGATCTAGTTAATGGAAAGAAAACAATCATTTTACAAAATATCCAATCTTATCCCTCTGGAAGGCCTTCCTTCTACTTTCCATCTTGCTATATTCATCAGAGAAGTTATGTGTCTACATGGGCTCTGACAGGAAATCTTAGATCATGGAGTAAAAGACGTGGCCAAGACATGGAGCGTTTTCTGCAAGAAAAGAAAATGTTTCTTTGGCCCATGACGTAAAAGAAAACATCTACAGCCAAGAGCCAACTCCGTTATTGAGATTCTATATTTCCACTCATCGGGATTACTGGAGCAAATTTTGCGTCTCTATAATCATGACTCCACTGGCAAACGCCTTTTATCCTTGCATAATGTACTCATCCAAGACCATTTCCTTCCTCTTCTGGAGCTTCCTGGCAACAGATTAAACAATATCCAATCATCTAGCTGTCTGCGCTGAAGATCACAAAGGCATTTTTTTTACCTAACTCATCATAACAAAGGGTCAGAGGAACATCAGAAGACCCATTTCCTCAAATAACAGCAGAAGTCTCACATAGAGATGAATAAAATTCTGAAATGTAACACAATGACCTGAGATTAGCCGAAGTGCAGCCATGTTGGATGCCATCGCAGCACATATATAGGGGATATACATCTGAAGGATCCGGACTGAGGTGTCAATTGCTGTTCTTCAGAAAGGCCAAAATACACATTTTTTGATATTTTGCCATTTTAAAAGATTATTTTAAAATATTGGGTTTTATTGAGAAAATCATGATATTCAGGACAATTTCCTCTCACCTCTAAGAGGCTACAGAGTGTTTTACCTAACTGGTGTCCAAGTCCAAATAACTATTTGCTGCAATACTTAATCGAAGCATTGGTGAAGATTTGGTCACTAGAATCATGTGTAAGTATCACATCGAAGGTAGTCAATTTCAGAAGGATTGTGTATGGAGGTAAATATCAAATCCCAACTATTTTATCTAATTGCTCAATTAAAAGTGTTCTGTTTGTGTTCCCTACGAGATGAAAATCAGATTGTGAATGTAACACTTGTAGAGAACCAGATTAGCGCAAAACGTGTTGCCTTGGTAGATATCATCTATTTATATAGCGCCAATAATTACGCAGCGCTGTACAGAGAACTCACTCACATCACTCCCTGCCCCATTGGAGCTTACAATCGAAATTCCCTAACACACACACACACACACACACAGACCGAGAGAGAATAAGGGCAATTTAATAGCAGCCAATTAACATACCAGTATGTTTTTGGAGTGTGGGAGGAAACCGGAGCACCCGGAGGAAACTAACGCAAACACGGGGAGAACATACAAACTCCATAGAGATAAGGCCATGGTCAGGAATCGAACTCATGACCCCAGTGCTGTGAGGCAGAAGTGCTAACCACTGAGCCACCGTGCTGCCCACAGATGTGTATAATTGACTGATGTATGTAACTGCCTGATGTGTTTCTTCAAAAATACTTATGTATAGATTAGCAAAACAAGGTGAAGACCAGGTTGAATTACCAGACCTGTAGGTAAGTAGTTTTGTACAGTGATGATGTGTATATAACTTTTGCTCACCAGCTACACAGCGCAACTCCCCCTTGGGCTTTTTAGCCCCTTGCCTCCACTCCTCCATTGGCTTTGCACCTCTTTCAATGGCCCTAAACCTGTGAGTTGCGGCCCACGCTAATGGGCATAGGTTTCAGCTTGCCCTGAATATATCTGTTGCACCCAAGTACCCACCCAGGCTATCAGTTGCTGTGCTGAGTTGTAGCGTTATTTGTTTTCTGTATTGTATAGTTATACCATGTGCTGTCTTGTTGTTTGCCCTCTGTACGGCGATGCGGACCGCATGTGGTGCCCTATAGAGATTAATAATAATACAGGAAGGAAGGTGATGGCCTCCCAAAGAAACATATTTTACAAATAATACATAACACAGGGTCAGATAAGCAGTGTCTAATTAGTTCTATACCGAGATGATGAGGATTATTAGATCAAGTGAGGTGACATCCAGTTTCTCATTGGAACTTGGTAAGGTTCTTGATAGATTGGTTGTGTCTCGCATATAGGAAGGGAGGTTGATAACTAAGCGCACAGGGCCAGAGTCGTCACAATAATTTAACAGGAGTCTTTTCACTACATATAGAATTTAAACTACTTAACACCATTAAAGAGACGATTCATTTCATACAGATGCTACTAACAAAAGGTCTGGTCAGTCACAAAATAAAACAAACAGCCAAGATGAAGAATATGGTCCAGGGAACCAGAATGACCTCTGTGTTACATCACTGGATAAAATGTATTTCACACTGTTCACAAACACTCGTTCCAGCCGAGATGACAACATATCAGCATCAGTAAAAGCTATAGGTTAATACAAGTTTACCGGCGAGTCTGTGACTTTTCAGCCGGCTTCTGCCATTCGGATGTGACAGGTTGCTGCAGAGCAGAGATTTTTTATTTATTTTCAAAAGAGAGAAATATCTATACAATAAAACACAGATAAGCTACTGTGGGATGTACAGGCACATATTGAAAATTAAAACCAAACCCCACATTCATGATTTCTTAGAAAAATGGCATGTACCAGAGGTTTGTAGGTCTGGCAGGTCAATGTTACAGCAAGTGAACAGGGTAAGATCCCAAACTTCAATTAGTTTGTGAAAATATTTGGTGATCAGTCTCAAGAAAAAACTTAGAGAAGAAAAAAGTTGATAACTTTCCATACTGCAGGCAACAGCTTCTGAGATCAGGAAATTAGACTTTTGGAGGCACCTTTTAATGCAGAATCTTCTAAAACTGGAGGTTTCATTTCTAGACTAAGTCATTCGATTGGATGGTGGGACGCCTGGGAGATTCTCGCCCATTTGTATTAAGGAAATCTAAACGCAGGTGGCTTTATCCAAATGTACTTGTAACCAATGGTTGAAGTGGAAATTTAGAAGTATGAAAATGTAATGGGAATGTAAGTGAATGGAATTTGATGGTTTTGCAATGAAGGCAGTAGGAGAAGTGCCAGTATTGCATCATCATCATCATCAGTTATTTATATAGCGCCACTAATTCCGCAGCGCGGTACAGAAAACTCACTCACATCAGTCCCTGCCCCATTGGAGCTTACAGTCTAAATTCCCTCACACACACACACAGACACAGAAAGACTAGGGTCAATTTGATAGCAGCCAATTAACCTACCTGTAAGTTTTTGGAGTGTGAGAGGAAACCGGAGCACCCGGAGGAAACCCACGCAAACACGGGGAGAACATACAAACTCCACACAGATAAGGCCATGGTTGGGAATTGAACCCATGACTCCAGTGTTGTGAGACAGACGTGCTAACCACTAGGGCACTGTGATGTTATACCACCATACACCCTGACTTCCACCACTGCTTGTACAACAGAACCTCAATTGTTCATAGGGCATTTGCCATTATTTGCCAATTATTTAATCTTAAAGAAGTTGTCCACTTTTCTCCATCCCACCTAATTAGGTATGCCTCATTCATGTAGACTTTGTTGCGGTCCCTTTAGGACTTCCAAACCTACCTATGCACAGCTTCTGGTAGTCAAACAACTAGAAAGCAGCGGCTTGACATTTATTTGACTGGTAGCTCTTGTCCAATCAGGTACCACCTTTGCAACGCATCTACAGTGTGGAAATCCTGACCACATCATATCAGTGCTCACCTCTCATTGAGATGTGCCTGGACTGATAGTTCATTACAGGTAATGGTGGGAATCAAAGCGACCAGTGGGGGGAAAAAATAACACTTTTTATTAATTACAATTAATACAAAAATAAATGTAGAATTCCGGGAGATTTCAAAGACTACAAAGTAAATTAACCTCGATATTGAGGAATCCTGCATACAACCTACACACTATATCTATCTCTCTCTCTTTATTTATTTATATATATATATATATATATATATATATATATATATATATATATATATATATATATATATATACATATACACACAGACACACACACAGCTGTATATGTGTTCGTGGTACACTTAGCCGACCCATTCTGAAAGTAGGCTGTGTAAACCCTCAGGCTACCAGAGAGACTGACAAGGCATGGCAAAGCAATGTGATGTCGGCTCCTCCAGCAAGGGGTTAAACAACATGAACATCTGCTGTTATTCCAATATAAAGATCCGTGGAACCTGGGACCACATGTTCGGTTGTCCTCCCATCTTCCCCAATTATCTATTAACATCCAGGGCTGTACATATGCTCTCAGAGGTTCTCTAACTGGCTTCTAGGAAAGCTGTACAAGCACACAGCGGGGAAGACAATCATGTCAGGTATAAGGACCCCATTGCCTCTCTGCCTTTATAATGGCATGTTACTCACTAGAGTTGTGCTTCACAGAGCTGGTACAATATTGAACCATTTGCTTCAGTTACACAGACTGCAGAACTCTGCTCTTCGTTAGAGAAGTGATGCCGATTGGCACCTGAACAACGGTGGCTAATTCTAGAATACGGATCACTGATAAGAAATGAAATACTGGTCAACTGTAGCAAAGAAAATATTTATGAATGTCTTTAAAAATGTACATGCGGGTTAGTAAATGGTCTTGTCTTATTCTTGTGGTGTACTTTATATAGCAGACCCCATTTTAAATCACATGACTAAAATGAAATCCACAATAAAATATAGATTACACAATACATAAATAAAAGATAATGGACAGGTAATTCATGTATTGTATAGGAGATTCTTCTACTACAGCCAGCTACTGAATTTCTTATTTTACTATTGCTATGAATGGTACGGTCACACAGATTAATTTAATAGGGTGACTGGAGTTACCTGTTAAAGAACAGTATCAGTTTTAAGTAATTTACTAACAATGCATTTAGATGCAAAACGTGTACTAAACCATAGTCACTAACTAGACACTTTGGGCCTGATTCATTAAGGAAAGTAAGGCAAATCTTCTCCGGGACAAACCATGTTACAATGCAAGGGGTGCAAATTAGTTTTTTTTATTTTGCACATTAGATAAATACTGGCTGTTTTTTCATGTAGCACACAAATACTTGAGAGCTTTAGTTTTACACTGAAATATAAAGTTGATCTAGGACATGTCCTACCCAATTATAAATCTCCACATTTAAAATTTACCTAACCCTCCAATGCAACATGGTTTTGTCAAGGTGCTACGTTGCTCATTTTATGTGCTTTCCTTTCCTTAATGAATCTTGAACTAACTTGCACTACACTAGCCATAAGCTGGCTGGTTACAATGGTTCACTGCAAATTTTGCACCTAAACCATACTTGCCAACCCTCCCGGAATGTCCGGGAGACTCTTGGACTCCCAGAAGACAAAGGCAATTCTCCCGCATCCTGGCCACTTTCTAGTGGGCAGGATGTGAGCCTCAAAGATCCGATTTGCGGGTAATCGCGTCATTTTGGCCCCCTCAAAATGTCCAATTATGACGCGGGGTGGGGCCAAAGTGACGCAATTGCCTGTGACCCGCCCCTTCCACCCTCCAGCTACACCCTCCTTCCGGGATCTCCTGTAGTTAAAAAATAGAAAAGTAGGTAAGTATGACTTAAACTCTCAAGTAACATGAGTCAAATTGATTTACAATGTAATATATATATATATATATATATATATATATATATATATATATATATATATATATATATATATATATATATATATATATATACATACATACATATACACACACACACATGCACAACATGTAAAATCAATACCAACCAATAGGACATTTGCATTAAACAAAGAGAACATCTAAGTAGATTTGAGTTTAATGGTACTATTTTCAATATTGTAATGGGCCTTTGCCAAAGTGTATACATAGCAACACATTTAATGTACAGGTCAAAGAAACAAACAAAGACACAGCAGGACGGCTCTGAAGGATATTTTAAAATGGCAATCTCGTCTTTATTATCTTATTATCTTTATGTAAGTGCATTGCTGCACAGAGCAATTTTACATAAAAGCCAAGAAATGTATTGCTGCTCTGAATACAAGTTACAAAAATAACCTGTACCTTTTACATGAACAACAACACAAACCCTACATTCCCTTGGGAACTAACTGCCTAACTGAAATATTAAGGGAGCAATGTATTACAATATTCAAGTCGCAAGGCTTTATCTAGCTTTTGTAAAGGTGGTACTAACACAGCTTGCAGTGTTTCCCTAGCTCTAGAGTGCCACCGTTTTTGGCTTTGGTCAATGATCCAATCATCTGCTCCCAGAACTCTTCCATCAATCCAATGCATGTGTGAAAGTGATCCCGCAATACAACATATTAGGGGCATAATCTAACACTAGAACGAATGGGTCTAATGTAACTGGGGTATAGATGGGTCGAAAGCTACAGGGGAAAGGGAGATAGACACAACTAATTCTGCTCATGTATTACTTTGCACTGAGCCATTTAAAAACTAATTAGAAACCATTAATAGATGGTGTTAAAAAAGATTTAACAGGTCCCATAAAAACAAACAATACACATACAACTTACTTATCAGTTATAAATCTCTAAAAATCTTCAGATAGTGAATAATAAAGTTTTAAATATTTTTAATTGTTTAATAAATATTTTGCAGAAAAAAAAAATAGCCTATTTGCTAAAAATAAAAATAAACAAGAGATGAAACATGTAGCAGGAAAAAAACAGTGATTGGTGCATTGTATTGTGAAAACAGATCTAACCGTTAGCGCACACTCCGGAACACTGACAGCCGTCGCTGACAGAAGCACTCTGAGACATAGAGGTTATCTAGGTCAGGACTAAAACGCTCTTGTACAGGAGAGAAGCACTTTCAGCCTCTATTGCAATAATACACAGCTCAAAACCCAGACAAACAAACCAGACTTTGATTCCATCAAACAAAATATGGCATCTTAGTATGTCAAACACATGATGGTGTAAAGAAATCTATATGGCGGGCATGACTAGCCACAGAAACACAGCTTTGTTAGACACATAGATTATTACAAACCAAGAGACTTGACAGCGGCAATGATAACATCAGTCCCATGAGATTGAAAGCTGACAAACAGTGCAAGCTTATTATATATATATATATATATATATATATATATATATATATATATATATATATATATATATATATATCTATCAACTATAAGCTCCTCAGACAAGGGACCTGTTCACTATGGGTCTTATGCTGTTACCAATACTTTGGATCTCAAGGTGTCTATACACACGGTAATTCTGCTAGCCAATGAGGTTATTTTAAATCTCTTGGCTGCATATGTCAGCAGATATAGGCCCAAAATAACAACCAATCCCATGTAACACCTAGGGCCTGATTCATTAAGGATCTTAACTTGAGAAACTTGAAAAAACAGTCAGTATTTAACTTATGTGCAAAACAGAATACTAATTTGCACCCCTTGCATTGTAACATGGTTTTGTCCAGGAGACTGAAATAAGAAGTTTCTCAAGTTAAGATCCTTAATGAATCAGGCTCCTAATCAGTATCTATGATGGTATCTATGACAAATGGGGCTAGCAGAAATTGTGGCAAAACAATGCCCGTCATGTGGGCGTGTAAGCAGTGATCACCCACGCTAATTGTGACCCTTGAGATCCAGTCATGTCACAGAAGCTTTTAAATAATGCTGATCTATAGGTAACTTGGATCCTGTAGATGATATTTATGATGAATATGTGGATGATGTAAGAGGAAAGAAAGACATAAGATACTTGGTTCTAAATGATGGATAAGAGGTTCTCTGATAAGAACTAATGTTTTAAAAGGATTAAAGGATAATAATGGCGATAAAGAGAGGGAGAGAATTTCAGGAACTTATCACAACTAAAAAGATATTTCAGGGTCCTCTATTTTGACACATATTGCCCTCCTTGTAGTTACCCTCCTGAAATAACAGTGCACGGCGTCTCTCGGAGCCTGACGTTGCTGATTGAGAAGAACATCTTGCAGCGAGGTGGAGAACACACGAACATCACAAGTTCTCACCAGGCACAGGGACCATATTCAAAGACGCCTTTAATAACAGATTAATTTTTGTAAAACTGTGTATGAGCTCACCTGGATGAGATGAGCTGGCAGTGTGATGACACACACTGAGAGAGATGATCGGAGCAGACCTCGGAGCCCATACAGAAACCTGGTCAAGCTGTGGACATTGTGTGGGCGCTCGTCACTGCAGATGTCATCACCCCACAGCACCGATCCCAACGACTGGAGTCCGATCCGCAGGATGTTCTTCTGTCCTGTCTGCTGGGAGAGGATAAGATGTTTCTCAGTGTCCGACGTGCACATAAAACATGATGTTTTGAAATGTAGGCATTAGATATAATAGTACTGATTTTACTTATTATACTACGAGCAGCAATCAGAACCTTGTTGCTCCAAATTTTGTCATGTTATGTGTGACCAATACAATATGTTATATGGTTTCTGTGAGCACCAATCCCTTCTTTCACAGACCAAGCTTGGAAAAGTGTGTGTACATTCCGTACTGTATAAGGCAGCATATCATTGGTTGAGTGGCAAACATCCAATCAAAAGCTACTAGATTTGACAATTAATGGCCCCTTCCGTTTTTTAAAGATCTGTCAAAAGCAGGAATTGGCAGGGAGCAGCCAGTTGTTTCCAAAAGCGCAGCATTATGTTGGAATCCTGATTAAATTATATTTTCACGAATGTAGGGAACTAGCTAGTTCAGGATGTCTCTGATGTTACCTTATATGTGTACATATATGTGTTTAGTGTAACAAGGGGAACTAGCAATCCCTGTTGAATACAGGAGTAGGCATTTCCCCACTTACATATATTCATGTAGGAGTAGGAACTTGCTTACCTTGATTTTTTTATATAGTTGCTGACAATTATACACAGCAGTGTACTGTCCAATAAATCATACAATCTAATAATGACATCTGGAACACACAAGGCTGAATTGTCTAAGGGTACAAGGAGTTGACAATGGAAGTTGAACCAGGATCTCCAGCAAGTCTCTTTTGGTGTCATGCTAGTGCCATTAGTGGCAATCCAGAATAATTATATTCTATGGCATAAATGACAGTTAACCTAGATGACAAATCCATTAATCTAAGCACATTTCTACTTTTTGATGGACAGGTAATCACAATGCAGAGGTGCTCACTCACAGCCTTGCAGGAGAACCCAGTTTGAATCCAATGTCAGTTGTCATCTTGGACAAGTTATTTTTTCACTGTGTATCGTGTACCAAAATTAGATGACAACCTTTACTGAAGGAAGCTCAGTCGGAACGGTTTTCTGTACAATGGTGTGAAAACTTGTATGTCCTACATAGAAAACTAGGGGAGAACACGCTCACTGTAGGCTATAAAAATATTAAAAGTCACAGAGGCGTTCCATGCCATATAAAGGCATGAGCCCCTAATAATTTCCCCAGAGGGAACCTGCTTGTCTTGATGTACAAGTGCAGCAACCTCTCCACAGAGATATAATGCCCACGCTCCACCCAAACTATGCGTGAGTCTGTTATAAGGTCAGAGATTCAAGGGGAAGTGGAGCTTAAACATTACTGAGAGGTGAGAGGGCCTTTCTTCTTGGATTAAAGGCTTCCAGGCTTGAAGGAAAGGCATGTCTGTTGCCCCTCAATTTGTACCTATTGTTTTTTAAAGGCATAATATAATATAATGAGATAATTTCTCCTTGATTCATCAATAATACCTTATTTCTCTCCATATTTGTATTTACAGTATTAGCACAAGTGGGAGCTGCCATAATATTTTCTCAGATGTGATGAATGAAAGATGAGTCTTAAAAGGAAATTAAACTGGCCATGAGGCGCCATCGGACAACGCCTCAACGTCTGACTGCGCACATCGCCGGCCATTATCGTAAAGAATCTCCACCACTTATTCCTCGCACCTCTATGGGAAGTGAGGGAAAATGAGAAGAAAGATTTGAGTCAAAACATTGTGGCGATGAGTCACTGTGGACTGTTCTGGAGTCACATTGCAGCACCTCCTGCCATATTCAATCTCCACTTTAGTCTCCAATTAAATAGTGACTTTAGTGGCCAAATTGTTGTTGAAAACTGAAGAAAACTTGCTTGGTTTTACCAAAGAACAACTTTGGAACAAAGTGTTGCTCAAGTGTAAGAGTGTCTTTGTTACAGTTGTAATGCTCTTTAGGACTGCGACCCATAGTTGAGATGATTGATAATACTCAGGGATTGGGAGTAAGGAGAAGGATTGGAGGATTTAAAGAAGGCCCTGACCAATCCTGTGGATTGGGATCTGAGAAAGGAGAGCAGGAGAGGGAAAGGTGGTGGTAGTAGTGTGTGACTGGAGTCAAAACCAAACCCATGTCCAACCTTTACTTGTACCGCATCTACATTGACCTAATCTGGTAGTCAACTGGAGATATGTTGAGGAAGTCCTGATAGCAGAGACAATGAGAAAGCAGCAGTCAAGAAATATGTTAGGCAGAGGTGGGAGACTAGAGAGACCTGTGAAGAGATAATGAGTGCACCTAGAAACGTGTTGAGTTCAATAGAGCGCCAAGCCCAAAACTGTTGAGTCAACCATTTGAGTGAGTAAATGTGCTAATAATAAATGTACCTGAAACATATGTATTATCTATCTCCAGAGAGTAAGAGACAGACGTGGGAAAAACCATATGCTGGGAGATCAAGAGATGCTACAAAGGACACAAGTAAGTCATGGAGTGTCAGCTCTTGTGCAACATATATGGGACAATGTCATTGATTTGCAAATCATATACGCGTTGGAGAAGTTCAATAAAAGCAAGAGGCAAAGCCCACTGCCCGTTTATCATAACAACTGTGATGAATCGTATTGTTACACTTGTGGGGACTAGTTCATTAAGGAAAGTAAGGCAAAAAAATAAGTACGTTTTCTCCTGGACAAAACCATGTTACAAAGCAAGGGGTGCAAATTAGTTTATTATTTTGCACATAAGTTAAATACTGGCTGTTTTTTCATCTAGCACACAAATACTTGATAGCTTTATTTGTACACTGAAATTTAAAGTTGATCTAGGACATGCCCTATCCCAACTATAAATCTGTCACCACATTTTAAATTTACCTCCCCCTCCAATGCAACATGGTTTTGCCAAGGTAAAAAGTTACACATTTTTTTCCTTTCCTTAATGAATCAGGCCCGTGATGTCGAACAGCCAGCCCAATTCTCAAACTTGCATGTGGAAGGGTCCTTTCCACATTACAACAGCTAAGCCAGTGGATGTAAGAGACCGAGCAACTGTCAGGAGCTGCGAGCGGGATGTAGGCGCACTTGTGAGAAGTAACCACAGTACATAGAGCTGTGCAAAGGGTCTGCGCGTACATCACAAAGCGTTCTACAAACTTGTACTACATTTAAAATGAGTAAGGTGTGCTGTTAAACACAAGTCCAAACTTCTGGATAAGTCAACTATCAGAACTCTTGGACCTCATTAGACATAGCATTGTTTTGTCCGAAGCCTTGAAAACAAAACTACCCCATAATAAAACAACGTACTGTGTTTCCATAACCAAAATCTTTACTTGGAAACGGAATGTAAAAGCAGACTATTCCCAGCAGACGACCTTCTAATGGGATAAAGGTGAAAAGTTTGAGTTGATTAAAAAAAAAAGCTTAAACTGACAGGTGTGTGACTACTCCTGTCTGCTATGTGGAATGAGGGACAGAAGCTGATCAGTATCACACGTCTCACTAAGGCTACTGGTATCACATAGCCTAGCAATGTGTTAGAGGCCCTGCAGTGATAGGGTGAGGATACAGCATCCCAATCACCCGGCGGTGACAACTGCAGCTAATCCACTGCCCTAAGCAAGAGTATATTAAGGTCTCACAAGTTGCACTCATAGTAAAGGAACTCTGCATACTTTTCTGGGTTAAAAGGTTGGTGGAGATAAACCAGCAACATATAATAATGCACAGTCACTACTCCCGTCTCGAACTCTTCTTCTGTTTAAAAAGGTGTGAGAAATTCCTGGGGGGATGGGTTTGTCCGTGGAAGTGTTTTTAATACATTTTTGTTGAAAGATGGTTTGGCCAGGGGGAAATATGAGTTTTCTATACTGTAAGCAGATTGGAAGTCACTAAAGAATTCTATAACCACATAAAGGGAGAAGTCTGTAGCAGAGGCAGCCATTGTATGGTGGGCTGAACCAATATTTATAATAGTCAATTCCTTAGGACTAGTCTACATAACACAAGACAGAACCTAATCGGCAATACCGATATTAATAAATATTATATATATATATATATATATATATATATATATATATATCTATATCTAATATATAAATGCTTAGTGGCGTCTGTGTGTGGAAAAAAAAAACAAGTTGCAGCGCCACCTGCTGGGCACAGTTATACACTGACCTACTAAATTCTTAGTGTGTATGGGGAAAAAAATTCAAAAAGGGCTGAAATTTGGTAGGGCTCAAACTCATTTTCGGGAGGTAATTTTACCTCATGAACACACATGTGTAGAGGCGTGCGTTAGTGTGTGTGTGTGTGGAAAAAACTATTTTCTCAGAAAGGGCTCATCCAATGGACCTGAAATTTGGTATACTGACATTATTTGACAAAAAAATTAGAATAGTCAAGTCAGTTAACTTCCATCATCCCCCCTTCCCCCCGTGGGAGAAGTAGTAAAGGCTAAATTTACGAGTTGAGGGGTCAAACTCATTTTCGTGAGGTAATTTTACCTCATGAACACACATTAAAAAGGGCGCTTGCGTCGGGAACTAACGCTCTTCCCCTGAGGAGGCCTGGGCTAGGTCCAAATGCATGACAAGAACCTTTTTAAGACCTTAAGTAGCTTGATTTGACTAGAATGCATGAGTATCATGCACGGGTTAACTTGTATATATATATATTTCAACAATTTGCATAGGTGAAGCATAAATCGTACAATCTTCAATTTATTTTTACTGCACGAACAACGTAAGAACATCACAATAACACTACAATCAAAATTAAGCTGAAGGGTTCTAGAACTTTGCAACATGATTAGTACGGTGAGAGAAACACTTAATGCCTTGTTTACACACAAAACGACATGATGCATTGTAAGAGCATATACAACGTGTGATACATAATGAAGGGTGATTAATGTATTCAGAATTCTGGATACCAGCGACAATAGCAGCATGCTGCTCGTGGAGCTTTATAAAGTCTAAGGTTTGTGAAAAGACGTACAGTAGACAGCAAAGCACAAGTTCACGAGAGGGAAATGGTAAAGTGAGGGAGTCTCATTAGTGACAATGTGCACCTGAGGCTCATTAAAAGGACCTTTTAGAAATGAGGCAGAGATGCGGAGTGCTATAGTAAGGAAGGACTCAACTGTCCCTGCTGTGGTTTAAAAAAAAAAAAATGAAATAAATAAAAAATAAGAAAAGGCTGCAGATGGAAATGCAGGCCCTGGGAGAGCACGGGCAGCCAGAGAGGAGCAGACAAGCCGAGGTGCCAGGAGAGAGCTCTGTATGAGTCTGGCACTATTTCGGGAATAAACAGTTGAGAAGCAGAGACCACACTGGGCACAGAGAGATGACTTTGTACAGCAGCCCAGAGGAGCTGAATGAGCAACTACTTCCATATTATCATTTATTAGTAAATACGACATGGCACAAGTAGTGCAAACTGTTTAGATATCTTATTGCATTCCTAGAAAATACTATTTGACTATAGGACTATATGTTGCAATAAATAGATTAGAAGTAGATTGCTCTGAACTGACACAATGGGGTGAGAAAACAAATAGAAGAGGGGGCAAATAATATGCAGAATTAACTACTGGAAACTAAACATGCACAAATCATAACACCCTACATGGAGAGTACCCAGCGGACAACCATAAAAGCTCTCTGATCGTTGAATGTCTCGTCCACACAAGTGGAATACTCACTCTGCACTCCAAACAGGACACAAAGGGCGTAGTGCTAGGTAAATAATGCCAACCAGCGATCTACACCAGGGGCGGATCTAGGCAACTGCTCTACCCGGGGCGATTTTAGGGGGGGGGGGGGGGGAATTAGGCCCCGCCCCCTTTCTAATTTCTACGGCTGCTGATGGCTGCAGAGTATGTGCAGGTCCGTTCAGCATTGGCAGTGTGCTGTCCCGCTGCTCTGATTGTGTTTAAAACACAAACGGAGCAGCCGGGCAGCACACTGTCACTGCTGAACGGACCTGCACAGTGTGCAGCCGTCAGCAGCAGGCCCCTGCTAGGGGGGGGCGATCGGGATCCCTTCATCAAATTAGCACAACCTTCCCCCACTTTATCCTTAGCATCCCCCTCATAATAAAATTGTTTGGCAGTGCTCCTCATAGTGATGCATGTCGTCTATGTGTATGATCAGCTCACAGGGCAGGAGCAATATACTATCTTCTGGTTTTAGAACTTTCAGGATAATGGGTTACTGTACTAATAACACCTTGCAAGGTATAAGGATGTCAGACAAGAGGGGCTTGCTAGTGACTATAAGTTCACAAACAGTCTGACAATAATATGACTTGAATGTGACAAAGGTGTAATCGACACTCATTTACATTAGTTCCATCATGCAGCCCTTTGTCATTTGGAAACTGCCATAATGATCTCAGCACAGGTTGATGGTAATATGTTGACCATGATTACAGCAAAGAAAATTAGTGGCGCCATATAAATAAATAGATGATGATGATGATGATGGTAAAGCAGTTACTTAGCTAGAAACAGAAAAACTCTGCTCTATAATACTTTATTGGCAAAAAAAGTTTCCTTTAATTTACCGGAGATGGATGCTCTCGTAAATATGGCAGTATTCAGCAAGCAACCGATAAACTCCTGAATAAAATAAGCGTTTCTCAATACTAAGTAATGTAATCAATCTGTTAGTTTTACTTAATTACAAAATGTATCTATCTCCTTCAGTGTGGGCAACTGAATTTCTCAATTGCACCTACAATATGAAGGTCTATCATAAACTCATAGCCTCTTTCTTGCCTAACTTTTCATTCTGTCATTAGAGAGAACATTTCTACAATCAATATTACACTGTAGTAAATAATAAAATAATAATCACAAAACTAAATGTATTTCTAGATAAATATAAGGCTCAGGAGCAAAACAAAAAATAGCTACAATCAGCAATTATTATTTTTGCTAATGATGGGTGGAGCACGCCTGATGCTTTAATCTAACACTGTGCATCCAATAACACGTCCTGAGATTATACAGAAGAGCACAGTTCTGTGCCCTGTACTGTGTTATAACATGCCTGGTACCATAGTTACCACAGCAAGGGGGGAGAGGCTCCTGTCTGGGACCAATTTACTTCTCCAGAGGGGCACTGCCACCAAAGCGTGCCTTGCCCATGGGTCTTTGCAGACTGAAATCTGAGCAGCTAGTTAAATGAGCACAGATATTCCTCAATGCTTAAACCTCAGACCAACAGATTAGATACAAAGTATTCACCTAGTGAGAACTCCACACGGATCCTCATTACCGCTGACCCGGCGACCTGCGTACTGCACTGAGACACGCCGTCAGTCCTCTCTAGTACAGACAGGCAACCTGCGATCCTCATGCTGTGTAATACAGGTCTGGCAGGGGCATTCTGGGGCTTGTAGTTCCAAAACAGGTGGCGTATCACAGGTTGCTCATAGAACACCAGAGGGGGGAAAAAAAGTTATTGATATGTCACTTCTTGTAGTTGTTGTGTTGGAAGCAGGAAAAATGGGCAAGAATAATAATCTGAGCAACTCTGACAAGGGCCAAATTGTGATGGTTAGACGGGGTCAGAGCGTCTACAAAACAGCAGGTGTTGTGGGGTGTTCCCGGTTTGCAGTGGTTCGTACCTACCCAAAGTGTTCCAAGTAAGGACAACCGGTGAACCAGTGACAGGGTC
This sequence comes from Mixophyes fleayi, assembly GCF_038048845.1. Taxonomy (NCBI): domain Eukaryota; kingdom Metazoa; phylum Chordata; class Amphibia; order Anura; family Limnodynastidae; genus Mixophyes; species Mixophyes fleayi. The sequence continues at coordinate 22,261,373 of NC_134411.1, read as the reverse complement.
ATGGGTGCCCAAGGCTCATTGATCATCGTGGGGAGTGAAGGTTAGCCTGTCTGGTCCAATCCCACAAAATAGTTACTATAGCACAAATTGCTGAAAGAGATAACACTGGCTATGATAGACAGGTGTCAGTACACACAGTGCATCGCAGCTTGCTGTGTATGGGGCTGTGTAGCCGCAGATCGGTCAGAGTGCCCAAGCTGACCCCTGTCCACAGCCTAAAGTGCGTACAGTGGGCACTTGAGCACCAGAACTGGACCATGGCGCAATGGAAGAAGGTGGCCTGGTCTGAATCACGTTTTCTTTTACATTAGGTGGACGGCCAACTGCATGTGCGTCATTTACCTGGGGAAGAGATGGCACCAGGATGCATGGGAAGAAGGCAATCTGGCGGAGGCAGTGTGATGCTCTGGGCAATGTCCTACTGGGAAACCTTGGGTCCTGGCATTCATGTGGATGTTACTTTGACATGTACCATCTACCTAAACATTGTTGGAGACCAAGTACACCCCTTCATGGCAACAGTATTTCCTGATGGCAGTGGCCTCTTTCAGCAGGATAATGCGTCCTGCCACACTGCACAACTTGTTCAGGAATGGTCTGAGGAACATGACAGAGTTCAGGTGTTGACATCATCATCATTTATTTTATATAGCGCCACTAATTCCGCAGCGCTGTACAGAGAACTCATTCACATCAGTCCCTGCCCCATCGGAGCTTACAATCTAAATTCCCTAATATAGACACACACACAGACATAGACATAGACAGACAGGGAGACAGACAGAGAGGGTGAGACTAGGGTGAATTTTTGATAGCAGCCAATTAACCTACCAGTATGTTTTTAAAGTGTGGGAGGAAACCGAAGCACCCGGAGGAAACCCACGCAAACACAGGGAGAACATACAGACTCCACACAGATAAGGCCATGGTCGACATGGCCTCCAAATTCTCCAAATCTCAATCCAATCGAGCATCTGTGGGATGTGCTGGAAAAACAAGTCCGAGCCACGGAGGCCCCACCTCACAACTTACAGGACTTAAAGGATCTGCTGCTAACATCTTGGTGCCAAATACCACAGGACACCTTCACAGGTCTTGTGGAGCCCATGCCTGGACGGATCAGAGTTGCTGTGGCAGGAATGGGACCTACACAATATTAGGCAGGTGGTTTTAACGCTATGGCTGATAAGTGTATACGCTACTCTTTGTTTTTTCAAGTCGGCAAAACAATCATTAATATCAAATGACAATGTCTCTGTGGCCAAATAAAACAAAGGAATTGTCATTTCTGGAAGGAACACAATTTGAAGATTGTTAGTATGAACAGTAGTTCTTAGTGGTCCAGTATTACTCAGAAGCTACTTTGGGGACCACTATACAATATGGAATGACTGATCACAAGTGGCCCACGGACTGCACAGGTTTATGGAGAAGCATAAGATCATATTATAAGATCAGTGAATCAGACATATAGTGCTTACAAACAGTAATACAACATAACCACTCAATCACAGACTATTACATTTACAGTTCACCCTCATTATTCTCCTTTGATGGGATAGCGGTAGGATCCAGCGTCCCCAATATACACAGAATGTTCCTTAGCATAGAATGCCACTGATATTAGGGTGGATGCGAAAAGAAAGAGAGGAAAAAGATACAGAAGTAATGGAAAACAAACTATGGAATAATTGGCCAGCAATGTATATGATTAAGGCTCATATGAATCTTTAAAAGGGAAAGCAATATTTGTACTTGACCTTACAGTCGATAAGAAATTACAGTTGATAACAAATTATTATTATTAGTTTGCCAGTGTCCTTCTGAAAGCGCATGACAAAATAGTTTCTAATTTCCTACATGGAAATTTAAGCTGACGTGTTTTGTGAGTTTTAAAAGACAGACGTCTGAGCTCTACCCCCCCTTCCTTCTTCTTTATTACAACTGAACTTGGCAGACAGTCAAGATTGCTGTTTTGCATAACGCAACAATATTCTTGGAACAATAAAACAAAAATGAAATAAAATAAACATAGAAACAGATTATGTTCAATGTTTTTAAATATCAGGCAGCGAAAAGCCAAACCATAAAAAAACAAAAACAAATAACAAGACTGGCAGATCATGTTTTTATCAAATGTGTAATGAAAACAATGAATAGACCTGTTGTTTATTTTGGAACATGCCCCTAGCCTAGAATTCAGACTATTGTTGCCCACTGACTAAAGCTGGGTACACACTACAGGATTTTGTCCAATAATTGGACAAATCAGCCGACATCCGACCGTTTGGTCAGATATCGTGAGTGTGTATAGTGACACGGTGATGTAAAGTGCCGATCATCGTTTCATTTGGTTGGTCGTACCGTTTAATATTTTCCGATCAATCACCGACCAATCATGTAGTTTGTATGTACTTATGCTGACGATCCCCATAGAGTTTACAGAGTCGGGCTCTTTTCAGGAAATGCTAGCGATGAATGTCACAGTGAATAAATGTAGAGAGTGCTGTAGAAGGAATAATTCATTTGTTCGTTCTGAGACAGAATATTTCGTTTCAGAGTCACAGAAGCTAACGAAATTTGTTAGGACATGTAGATAGCTATAACAAGGCGGTTTTAATCAATGTGACAATGTAACAGTAGTGAATGAATGAATATTGTGCTGTCATTCTCCGGACTAGAGGACCAGATGAAGAGCACAGATCTGAAGGTAAATCATGTTAGTGTGTGGGCATGAATCACCAGACTGATCGGACCTTCAGTCGTAGGTATAATCGTTTGAGATAACAACTCGGTCGGAGAAATTCTTCAGTGTGTACCCAGCTTTATACAGATAGGTTCTTATAACTGTTTCCTGCACATAACACTGGAGCCCACTGGAAAGCATGAGATAGCATTTATAAACGGACCATCTTTGAAGTGACAGAGGAATGGTTCTGGACTGAACCTATATTTCTCTAGTTCAGCGGGAACTAGTGTCTAGTGGCATGAAATGATTGGATAAGCTGGGTACTGGTTCAGCCCACAGATTGGCTGCTTACCATGTGTGAAGGTCCAAACTGGTCGGAGTAGTTATAATTACATGTAATGTTTACACTTGTGACGTCTGACCTTATCCCCCCACGTTGCTCTTACTTTCTCCGCAGACACCATGTGCAGTTAATTAGCCATCGGGAAAAACATTGAGGATAAGCATATTTCAGAAGTACGGTCGAGTGCGTTCAGACTGTCTTGTCATGTCCGCTGAGAACGCGTTACACATTAACATATCAACTACCTGGCCTTCGTCTCCCTGTTTACATTTATAAGTGCTTAGAAACAGCTTGTGTCACTGTTCCTGTTTTTCGAGACCTTCCAGGCTCACCCCTGAGACTTCCCTCAATACAATTAGTGACATGATTACAGCAGATAGAAAATGTGCCGGATACCTGGGGGTTGGATCCGTCAAACCCTCCCTGGTGAACGACTCGCTGGATAGATTGGAGGAGCTGGGTGTAGTCGCAGGGCATCTCGCCTGGTGAACTGCGGAGGAAGGGAAAGATTATGTCGGTTATCATCAACCTCTGGAAAGGTCCACTAAGCCTAAAATACAAGTTGGTGTATATAAAAGAACAACAAATAACATGCACAATTATAAGTATTAAAGCTTCAGGAGCTTTTCATAACTGATGATGGTTTTTAGATAACGTTTCATACCTCCTAAATGAACCAATTCTGGTGGGACAATACCGATACGAGGGTACAGTCCGGTAGTTGGCAGTATTGCTCACTATTGTGAGTGGGTGCAGCACACACCAGCGGCAGGTGTCAACTCAAGGTGTTTTTAGGGGAGGAAGGTTGGGGGTGACAGTTTTTCAGAAGTGCTAGGCCACCCACAACCTCCCTCCCCTAAAAAAAAATAAAGCCCTTTAAAAAGGACTAAAGTAAATTAATTTATTTTTAAACTGCAATTTAGAGTTCAGATAGGACACACCACCTTCCAACTCTGTAACTTGCAACTCTAGAATATAGTTTTATCCCGGTATATAAACTTCAGTCTGGATTGACTTATTACAAGGTCCTTAGTGTGCTGGGTCCCAAAAGTTCTTCTAAAATTTAATTAACATACTAAAAGTGAAAGATTTTCTAGGCTCTAACCCAGGGTTTCCCAAACCCAGTCCTCAGGGCTCCCCAACAGTGCAGGTTTTCCGGATCACATGTGACATAATTAGGACCATCTGTGGATCTGTTACAACGTGTCAGTCAGTAATGAATACACCTGTGCTCCAGCAAGGAGATATGGAAAACCTGCACTGTTAGGGATACCTGAGGACTGGGTTTGGGAAACCCTGCTATAACCTATCATTCTGTTGTCTCTACATAATGAAATAATAATAGGGACACACTTTTAAGTCTATGGCTAACTAGCCTGTGTGCTGGTTGGCTGAACAACTCTCTGATATTTCAGCGGACAGAAGGCAGCTTCACGTAAGTATTTTGTTGACCGTCTGCCGACTCTTACTAAACTTAGGGTGCAAGACGCTTACTTAAAAAAGGCTGTTGAAATGGAGTAAGAGTGGTAATAAAAACGGAACTGTAATCCTAAGTCTGAGAAACCCTCCAACAGAGAACCAATAACAACTTTCCATCACTGAAAATACTGCTCATCAGATTTAGTAGGTCCTTACATGTGAATTCCACATGAAAATGAATATTAGATGACAGAGAACTGGTCAGTGCAAAAGCGCATGTTTGGGGCATTAATATAAGAAAAACTAAAAAAAAAGAAAAACTGCATAAAAAGGTGCTATAACATATAGTAACCAATCCCATGTAATCTTACTTTTTAACCACTACTGCAGTTTACAGGCATGTCTCCCTGCTGTGTCCAGGATTCATTATCACCTCTAAAAGACCTTCATGTGTACAAGACATTTTGTAGCACAGGGATCGGTGAACGTCACAGAGCTCAGCAATGGACTTAAGCCCAATATATATATTTACTCACTTTATTTATTATAAAAACAATCAAAACGCGTAGGAGAAGCCAACAATGAACAGCTGAAGGGAAATACACCACCTTTTTTCATATTTAGCTTCACGCTGTATATACACAAACATATGGCTACATTTCTAGAAGTATATTTACTGCAGAGCCAGACACAAAGGGGGGAATTCAATTCCCCCCGAAGCACAGCAGCGCTAAAACTATTACGGTTATTACGGTGGTTTTAACCCGGCTTTCTGCTTGCAGCGAGCAAAAAGCCGGCGTTAGAACTACCGTAATAATGCGCAGGCCGCGATACTTTTAACAGTAACGCGGCCAATTAAATACCCCCCAAATTGTCAACATGTAGCAACAATCATGTTTCATATCCTATGTAGGGTTACATTCATATAACTTTCATTTTTTTATTTAATTGGAAAAACTTAAAAACATGAGGAGTAGTAGTTAAAACAATGAGTGGGCACCGCACGCCCTTACGGACATCAATCTCGTGCCTGGGGATAGAACAGCGCAGCCGTCCTTTAGTTGCAGGGCCCGTGATCGCTCTCCATTGAGCTTACCAAAAGAAGACAAACGAAAATACTGCATCACAGCGCACCAATAAACTTTATATACACTTTTTTTTTTTGCAATAAAATGAATTACAACACAAGTTTACGTTTTATTTCATCAGACATATTAAAGTGCATGTGGGTGTTAGTTTCCCTTTAAACATTTGTGCAGCTAATCACAAATAGACAACACAGATAATGACATTCTGAAAAATTTAAATATTAATTGATTTTGTTTTGCTTCTACTGTAAGTTAATAAGGTATAACTTTTGGATGGGGAGGTTAAAATCATCAATAGCCAATATTGAAGTGTTTGCAAATGAGATTGTGCCTTGTTTATCAATTCAATGGAGTTCTCCCTGTGGTGGTGTCAGGGGCAGCAGAAAAGAAAGGGTTATAGGTGAAGGCGTTGGGAACTGGGATGACTCAATTATATCCAGCCGCTCTCACAATGGAGCAGGTAATGAAACCGCCATTGCAGTTAAATAGTAATCATAGATAATTAACACATAGTTAATGAGCTGCTACCCCAAGTACACCTGATCATTATACCTCTGAGTCCACAGTAACATCGCAGAGCGCAGACTCACACTAAATGATACAATTAACTCATTGTAGTGTGGGGACACACTGTATTGATTCCTCTTACTAGAATATGTTCATTCAAAGTCACACAGCCAAAGAAGCGATATCCGGATGTCAGTATTGAAAAGTAAAAAAGCCCCAAATTAATGCTCTACGAAGGCTGACCCAGAACTTGCCATCGTTACAAGTGTTCTATATTCCAAGGTTTAAACTTATAAATGACATTTGCAGAAGTAGAGGAGTGGGGGGGGGGGGGGGGGGGGTCTCTCTTGTGCTTAGCATAGCACGTACACACGCCATTACACTATTTCATGGTCCATGCAACAAGATAGAGAACATTTTTGGTCCGTGGACTGTACATGTTTACAAAAACTAAATTACCTTCCCTCAATGTCCAGCTTACCATCAAACGTGGAGCACAAATTTTATTTATTTTATTTACATTGGCGTCTATCAATCTGTCTCCTATATAAAGCTTCAGAGACAAAACACAAGGCATTTCACAGCAGAGGCTGATCACGAACAACCACCAGCTCCTTGGAGGTGCAAACATCAGGATATTTTGTTAGGTGAAACACCAGCTAAATTAGGAGTACCTGCAAACATGTGCAGTCTCCACTGTTGGAAGTTCAACTGGATAATCTAGTTATTGTATTTGTGCACAGAAACGAACGTTTGTGTGTACCAGACGCGTTTCTCCCAAGCCCAGCAAGATCCAGACTCCATGTTGAGCAAAAGTTTTCTCAACCGGGAATTGTCAATTTTTCACTGCATGCTATTCTGTAAAACCAGAAGTAATCTCGGAAAAAGCTTTGTGTACACTAGTGTTCATAAACTGGGTCCCAATGTCTCTGGTGTGTTGTGTTGCAAAATGCGTTATGCCGAGGTGCAAAACTATTTATTTGTGTGGCGCCTGTCTGCTCTGCCCATGAAGCTGGCTTCAATGAGTTGCTTTTGTTTTAAATGAAAATGGAAGGTCTGCTATTAGGCTGGGTGTGCAGATAGCTTAGACTGTGCTCTTTATGTACAACAATGGCGCATCAGAAATATGACAGCATGCTGTTTCTATTTATTATTTTATTCTATTTATTATTTATTTATTTTTATTCTCCAATCATTCAACTATTGATCTCACCAATATAGCGGTGTATTTCTGGGAGAGGCCTAATTCCCTAGTAGGTGCAGCTGCAGGATATAGACCTGGCTATAGAACCTTTTACTGGGAACATCCACCACCCTTAGACTGGGAATACATTTATGATTGCTCATGACTTAATGACGTTGGAACAAAGGATGTATTTTTATGCATTCAGCAGATGTGTGCCGTGCTTGTGTGGCCCGACCACAGGAGTTTACAATACAAGTTGGCTGTTATTGAAGCTTGTCTACAGCTCTTGTAACAGCAGTGTACATGCCCAGAGGTTGTAAACAGCATGTGCTGGAAAGGTAAAAGAATGATGGTAAACCACATGCTGGAGTGGAAACCTGCAACAGATACATTACTGGAACTCAGGTGAGGAATCACATTACTTTAGCTGCAGAGAAAGTCTTGGTGTCTCTACCACCGACCAGCCAACCGATAGGCGAAGGATGGAGGTGGGCTCTTGGCACCTATTGGTGCTTTAATGAGTAGTCATGTAAAATGTAAACAAAATAAAATAGACAAAGCACCTATGAAAGGTAGCACAAATAGCGGAGGAGAAAGGATTGTGATTGGTTATAACTGGCTTAGGGTGGGTGCAAAAATTACCTCTTTGGTCCATTTTATGTCCAAAGAAAATTTCATGTGCAAGCAACCTGTGACACATGAATCCCATGCGAATGAGCCTATATAGCAAAATCCATTGTAGAGGTTCAATCTAATGTATGGTATAGGTGCCGAAGCCTCTCACAGAATGTATCCGGGAGTCCACAGTACCAGTTGGAGATGCAATAACGTGGTGGGCATCGTACTTCATATTTGGTGGGAGTGTCTGAATAAAGTGATCTTCTGGGAAAAGGTTATTCTAAAACTAGCGAGGTGCCTGACTATTAGGGGTTCTGATAACTGAAACGTCCTCAGGGAGTTCTAAATATGTCGGTTTCTGCCCCAGGTGGTGGTGATGGCTAGTGTTTAAAGACCCTGTATCCTGGCACTGTGCACAACTAACATGGTGGTGTAACAACCCCTTGCAAGGAGGGTTACACTGTATGAAATGCTCTGGAGTATATATTGAGCATGGAACTAGCTTGGACAGCTACACACCCCCTGCCTAGAAAAGACAAGAGTCTTATACTGACAATCTTATACTGTCAATTATACCATGGCCTAAGGGTTAGGCGCTAATTCTTCCACCATCATCGGCTATTTATATTTATATATAATTCCGCAGCGCTGTATAAAGAACACATTCACATCAGTCCCGGCCCCATTGGAGCTTACAATCTAAATTAACACACACACAGAGACACTAGGGTCAATTTGATAGCAGACAATTAACCTACTAGTATGTTTTTGGACTGTGGGAGGAAATCGGAGCACCTGGAGGAAACCCACGAAAACACGGGGAGAACATACAAACTCTACACAGCTAATTCCACAAACTCCACACAGCATGGTTGGGAATCAAACTCATGACCCCAGTGTTGTGAGGCAGAAATGCTAACCACTAAGCCACCATGCTGCCCCAATGATCCCCAATCCCTCTTGCAATTACCAACTCTCAACCCTGTTCTATCCCACTGCCTAATTTTCCCTTGTTTTTATTTTCGCAACTGGTTCCACTCTCAGTTGCCTGATGGGAAGCTGGAAACAGTATGTCCAACATTTCAAACAGTCTTTCTACTTCATTAGAGCTGAAAAATATAAAGACTTGTACCGTCCTATAGCTGTTCTATGACTGCTGTAGCTTCAGATGTAACATAACAAATGTTAAATGGATTTGAAATCCTAAAATGTTCTTCCAATGGTTATTTTGTATGTTTGTTCCATTTTTACTTGCAGTAAAAAAAAACCTATTTAAATAAAAAAAAAAATGAGGTCACATTGGTACATACAGCACAAACATAGATATATTTGTTTTGTTTTTATCTTGGGGAAAAGAGATGACAAATAACCTTTTGCATTATTATTAAAAGCTGAAAGACATACTTTCAAAATCTGCAGACGCTTTGGAAACATGAGAAAATAAATACCTGATTCAATGTGTTTTCTCCCATTTACCGAACCACTTTGCTACCAATCAAGTCCTATTTTAACAATGGTTTTAAGCTAATTAACTTTTATCCCTTTGCCCGGCCTTCTAGTAACTGATAAAACACAAGTTGGCAAGAGAGTATCCAGGCTACCACCAAGTCTTTGACTTCCTTATTGATACAGTTTCTAAGCATTTATGAAAGGTTAGTTTATCAAAGATATGACAAATAGGGTTATTATCTAGAGGTGGACTCCATTAGGAACTGTTGTCTAAGCTGCTTCGGCTAAATGTATCTGGAAACCGGAGTACTACACAAAATATAAGTACATATTGTTTATGAGCGTCTTTTGGGGGGGTGGTAAGAGTATTTGCAGTTTGCAGAAAGGGATGTACAGTGCAGATTAATTACTCTGAAAAACAGATGCAGGTTGATAGATTGTTGACTCTTATCAGCAACTTATTATGGGCCCTTATTATGTCCTATTTCTGTCCTTACGTTATCTGAAAGTGTCTCGCACACAATGCCCTTTCAGGCTCTCTCCCCTAAATGTATCACCTGAACGGATATCAGTCTTTCCTGCATCCTTCAATACGCAATCCGCTTCGAGGTAGGTCACACCAGGTACTGTAGGAGCCCATGGAAAGTCTGGCTAAGCTCCAGGAGCTGGGCAGTAAAAACAGTGATTAGTGCTAGGCTGCATGTGGCCCTTAAGGGCCTTTCTGTGGCCCCCATAAAAATCTAACAATTTAAGACACCAGCAGCTGCCTCATTAGAACTTTAAAGGGTAGATTTACTGAGACATTCTAAAAAGGAAAAGTGAAGGTTTTGCCCCAACCAATCAGATTCTAGAAAATGATAGCTAGAACCTGATTGGTTCCTGTGGACAACACCTCCACTTTTATTTTTTAGAAGCCCTAGTAAATCTACCAGTACATACGGGTATGCTGTGTTGAATGTAGACAAAAATAAAAATACATTTTTAATAAAATAATCAGCTACCCAATCCAAAACATTGTCCAAAAAGTCAGGCTATCATGTAAAACATTAAACTGGATGTAGAGGAAAGTATTAGTCTAGGTATACGCTACAGAAAATTTCTCCTGATGCGATATTGTTAACAATTTTAACAATTTTTATTTTAACGACTGAAAGTCCCGCTCAGCATGCCGATTCCTGTGTACACACTATACATTTTACCTTCAGATCTGTGCTCTTCATCTGTCATAACCATCGGCTGAAAAGATCGTGACTCTGAAAACTCTATGTAGATCTGCCTACACTGCTGGCCGTCGTCAGTGCAGACACACTGCAGAATTAGAACGACATCGTTCAATCATTGAACAAGATTTTTAGTCCATTTATGAAATCAAATCAAACGATACGATGAGGTTTGGAATGATAATCATTCATCGTTGGAGCGTACACACTAATGCAAGATCGGGCTGAATGGTTGTTTATCGTGTGATTGGCCCGACAATCGGCTGAAAAACCTGTAGTGTGTACCCAGCCTTAAAATGCAAAAACAAAAAAGTTAATTCCAGCCCAGTTTTAGGTGGATTCACATCAGGTTGAGATTTATTGCCCTACTCTGGGCTAATCTGATAGCGAATTGATCGGATGTATTCTATTAAACTTTCACAGCCCAAAAATTAGCTGCTTCCACTGTGCGCAGCATTTAGTAATCAATATGTTTTATATAGTTCTACATTCTGCATAAAACAAAGGAACTCCAACAGCTATAATGTACAATTTTTCATGAAAATGTAACAACCAATGTGTTCTTTCAACACTATCATCATCATCATTTATTTATATAGCGCCACTGATTCCGCAGCGCTGTACAGAGAACTCATTCACATCAGTCCCTGCCCCATTGGAGCTTACAGTCTAAATTCCCTAACACACACACACAGAGACAGCCTAGGGTTAATTCTGATAGCAGTCAATTAACCTACTAGTATGTTTTTGGAGTGTGGGAGGAAACTGGAGCACCCGGAGGAAACCCACGCAAACACAGGGAGAACATACAAACTGTGAGGCAGAATTGCTAACCACTAAGCCACCGTGCTGACCCTACACTATGGAATGTATTCATGGTAATAAATTTAACGGTAGAAAAAAAGGCACGTTATCTGTGCTATTTAACCAACATATGTGTCTTTTACTCACCACTTACAGAAAAAATATATCTACAGTAAACAATACTTCTAAATATGAAATTATTTGTCTCCAAAGTTAAATGTATCTCAGCAATCAGTGTAGCAGATTAGGCATCAGACACCAAAAAAAAGATAAATGTGTACAACTGTTAATCTGGCCGTTCACACAAAACCATGTAAAACAATGGTTCTGTTAATTTAACTACAGTTATCAGCCTGCAGAGTTGCTTCAATACTCCTACTAACAAAGCATCCACCACAATCAGTAATCATGTTGTTGCCTTTAACATCTATAAGCTTAAGCTTTAGTTTTTAGAAATAAAGTACTTCACTTTGATATGCGAGAGTAGAGATATGTTCTTATTTGTTACTCCCCAGGAGGAACCTGGTTTCACTGGGGGCTTTGTCATTGCTCAGTAATTTGCTACCTCTCTCTGTTGTGATTGCTAATCAACCTACTTCTTGTCATTCTGCCTAAACAAAGGTCATTCCTGTTAATTTTATAGCTTATCCTTTTGTTGGGGACAAGATCTATCCTTGATACAAGTAGAAGAGTCATCTTGGAGTGTAAAACTACTGTTTAATATACTTGGTTAAAATACAAATTCTTATGAATACAGGCGATCTCTATCTGGGCTAAAGGGTATGCACAACCGGCAGACAACTCTAAACCAATCCCTGCCCGTCAGTCACCAGGCACAGAGAGAAGTAATGCTGGCATCAGACATTCTTTTTGTGTCTAGTGACACTTCCAGTATGTAATAAAGGGTATCTGTACCTATTATAACAACACACACAACTCCCAACATCAACTCCTCTGACAGAAACTGTTTTTATACACTAGATTTATTAGAAATATTTACTAGGTCACCTATGTATGGAGCTTCCCGCACTTTGCACGGCTCTCGCCTTACTAGTAACAATCTGACGGAGCGCCAGCTCTTCATACCCGGAACCTTATTACAATGTGCTGTGTTCTGACAGCGTGACAGAATAAACAGCGCTATCACAATATAGCACGATAAAGTCTTACATGGATGACTGGGCAGTGCCAAGTAGATGTCAGCTGTCACTCACACAAATATGGTCATCCATGGAGATGCGAGACGGGAGCCGCGCAGTGTGCCGTCACCGCAGGACATGCCCAACGCCAAACAGGTAAATATTTCCTGTACTACTATAAGGAAAACTTATTTTCCAGGCAAAGGGGGTATCTGGATAACATTTAAAAAAGAATCAATGACCAGGACCAGATAATGATTCTTATACCCCTTTCACACAGAGGCATGGACCCGGGAATAACCCAGGTCAAGTGTCTGTGTGAATGGGACGACCCTGGTTACAACCAGGGTTGTTTCCAGGTTGGAGCCGGATACGCTGCTGTCTGAAAGGTGTTCCCGGGTAATTTGACGCGGGTTCAGGTAAAAGAAGCTAATTTAAAGGGCTCAACTTGAAAATGCAGGCTAGACATGGGTCCAGTGCGAAAGGCGGCGACCTGGGATATAACCGGGACCAGTGCGGTGTGAATGGTTCAACAATGGTTGAAACCGTGTTTATTGTGTCATGTTTTGTGTGAAAGGGGTATAAGTTTAGATATGCTCCCCATCATCTTTAAAGTTATGTTTGGTGTCTCAGAAGCATGTTAATACCTTGGGAATGTTTTACCGAAGTAAATAAGGAGACAGGTAAAGGTTAGCCAATTTTAAAATAGGCACAGCAATATGAACTGTAATTAGTGGGTGGATGGCACAGATAAGCCTAAGTCAATACCACCTGTAGACTGAATGGCCCGGTGGTAATCATTTTTACGATTACCACCATTCCGACACTTGTCGTGCCTCCAAAAAAACCCCGAAAAAATAGAAAATCGACTTGAAAATAATTCAAGGGGGGACATAGAGGTAAACTATGAACAAAGGCGAAGATAGAAAAAAGTCCGGGTGTGTGTGTATACCAAAATATATTTTAAAATTGCCTCTGTATTTCCCCATATTGCTTCTGATATTACCCTACTTATTAGCAGTGCTCCTCACAGTGTCTGTAGGATCAGTTATCGACTAATTTCTTTAGCTGGGTACACACTACAGGGTTTTCGTCCAATAATTGGACAAATCAGCCGACATCCGACCGTTTGGTCAGATATCGTGTGAGTGTGTATAGTGACACGATGATCTAAAGTCATTCAAAAGTGCCGATCATCGTTTCATTTGGTTGGTCGTACCGTTTAATATTTTTCGACCAATCACCGACCGATCATGTAGTGTGTATGCACTCATGCTGACGATCTCCATAGAGTTTACAGAGTCGGGCTCTCTTCAGGCGATGCTAGCGATGAATGTCACAGTGAATAATACCCCATTCATACTGCACCAAAATCCCGGGTTTTTGCCGGGGCGAGCTCAACTGACCCGGGTCTTGGTGCAGTATGAATGGTACAAGTCAAAAAACCCGGGTCTTCAACCCGGGATTTATCGAGGGGTAATTCCCGGGTCGGACCCGGGTTGCCTGCACTATGAATGGTGCAACCCGGGTTTTTCAACCCGGGTTGCACAGAAAACAAGCTGATTGGCTGTCTGCCTGTCTCTGGAGGATGATGTCATCTGTGGGAGCCCGTGGAAGAAAAAAAAACCAGTCACCTTTCAATGACATCACCATTTTTCAGCCAATGAAAACTGCTCTGGTGATGACTCCCACAAATTGCCAGGGCACAGACTTGTGCAGTAAGAATGGGGTCAACCCGGGAAATTCCCGGGTCCGAGGTGCAGTATGAATGGTGTTTCTCAGCTGGGACGCTCCGAGCCCCTGCAAAAACCCGGCTTGAAAAACCCGGGATATTGCCGGGGCGGCAGTATGAAAGCGGTATTAATGTAGAGAGTGCTGTAGAAGGAATAATTCATTTGTTCGTTGTGAGACAGAATATTTAGTTTCAGAGTCACAGATGCTACCGAAATTCGTTAGTACATGTGGATAGCTATAACAAGGTGGTTTTAATCAGTGTGACAATGTGACAGTAGTGAATGAATGAATATTGTGCTGTCATTCTCCAGACTAGAGGACTAGATGAAGAGCACAGATGTGAAGGTAAATCGTGTCAGTGTGTACGTATGAATCATCAGACTGATCGGACCTTCAGTCGTAGGTATAATTGTTTCAGATAGCACGTCGGTCTGAGAAATTCTTCAGTGTGTACCCAGCTTTCCTTTATGGTTTTGCAACTTTCTTGATAAGAGGCTTCTGGGTAACATTGTGTATGTGTGTACACACAAATACAGATATAATGAATAATCAAACACCTTCCTATAAAATAATACAATATTATAAGTCCCCTATAAGAACCATATAAAAATAGGGGTACAACATAAAATCAAATAGTTGTTACTACGTACAGAACTGTCTGAATGATTCTCCGCTTACACTGGTTAGTCAGTAACAATGACAGCAGCACTTATATCCTCAGTAAGGAGGATTTTTCCATTCACAAATTATATTAAAAAAAAAAAATATTAAAAGCCCAGACAAGGGAGTTTCTGGGATATGTATGAAAGGTTTATCTGTAAGTGCGGTTAACAGGCTTAATGCTATTGACTATTAAAATAAAACCCTTAAAATCCTTCTCCATCTCCCCAAGGTGTACAGATTGCTTTATTTGCTGACTGGTAAAGGTCTAACAGAATGGATGATCAGAATCACTGCGACCTTTGTCCGTGTCCTCCGGTTGTGCAGTGTTACCAGTGATCTATTTCCATGCTGTTTGCATTAAAGGGAAAAGGTAAACACTTAGCACTAAACTTGTTTGCTTTAGCTGCTAGAAAGGAACTAGACACCCCCCCCCCCCAAACTCCAAACACACATATGTAGTAAAGGCCACACGTATGTGTGTCAGTTCCGGGGCCCTGTCTTCTCTACAAGGAGAGGAAACAAATTGTCATTATTATTATTTTTTATTTAAATGTATTTATATACTATCCCTATCTGAGTGCTAAAACATCGATCCTATCGGTCCAAGAAGTTTTCACATCAGTAATAAGTCCTGTGTATTGCCGATTTTTTTTATGTCTATATATAAGGGAAAGAAATTGCATTTTAGCTTTTTATTTGTTATATACACTCTTATAAATGTGTTTACTGATCTTTATATTCAGTTGTATTTTTATTACTATCATTTGTTGGGATGTACCATGCGATTCCTTGTATTTAGCTTTTCATTTTGCTTTTAAATAGTGGTAATATATTGTCCCCCTTTAAACCAGAGGAATGCACCAATGACTTATTGGAACGCACCATGTTATTCATTATTTCCAGTTTCGATTGGCTCTGGTTATATCATCATCAGCTATTTATATAGCACCACTAATTCCCTAGCGCTGTACAGAGAACTCACTCACATCAGTCCCTGCCCCATTGGAGCTTACAGTCTAAATTCCCTAACACACACACACACAGACAGACCGAGAGAAACTAAGGTCAATTTTTGATAGCAGCCAATTAACCCACCAATATGTTTTTGGAGTGTGGGAGGAAACCGGAGCACCCGGGGGAAACACACACAAACACGGGGAGAACATACAAACTGCTCACAGATAAGGCCATGGTCGGGTATTGAACTCATGACCCCAGTGCTGTGAGGCCACCATGCTGCCCGTACCATGGTGGAATGCATTATGTTATATGGCTTCCAGTTAAATACAGATCAACGTCCCAGGACATTTATTTGCTTCATTCCCATTTTGAATGTAACATTTTTATTTGTTTAGTGTTATTCATGTTGGGTATATAAGAATGTTATCTACTTGCCTTATTTCATTTTTGATAAAAGCCTAATTTATAGGCCTGAATGTTAATTCAAATTTCTATGATTTATTACTAAAATATGTGAATATTTCCTGATTCACTAAGTCTGATGAGTGTTCTCTTAGACTTGTTCTGTAGGCTATTCCTGCATACCCTGGAACTTTGTGAGGAATATCCAGCAATTGCTTTCATTCCAGAAGGGCTAACCTGCAGTCTTATATATCTATGACAAATCAAAAAATTCATAAATCCTTGCACAAATTACTAAACAGTTTCATTTAATTTTGAATGTACCCCATTGTAATTATAAGCTGAAATTTGCTCAGTTACAAAACATTGTTGTTAATTTTTTTTCCTAATTTGCTCATTGACTCCACCTGTATTAACTGCAGAGTAGATTACTTGTAGTCGATTCTTTTGTAAATAAAATAGAGCTCTCTCTGTGATGTCCTACAGTAAGGTAGACTTACCAAAACATAAAACAGGATCCAAAAAGAAGGCAAAAAGGCATTCTAAACAAGTCAGAGATGTGATGATAGAGAAGGACAAATCTGGGGAAGGGTCAATACTAATACAAAGCAATCGACCAACCCTCGGAGCACAGTGCAGTCTATTGTACAGAAGCTGAAGAATTGTGAAACTACAGCTATACTGCTTGAATCAGGCCACCTACGATAACCTTAGGATATTTATCAGAGAAGCTACTGCGGGGCCAACAGTGACATTGAATGGGCAACGGAAGCCGGTGGCTGCACCAGAAGATAATGTACACCAGTCAGTGGTCTCCATGACATTGTACACAAAGTGCCTTCATGGGAGGCTAGCAAGGAAGCATATGGAGTTCTGTGTCCTCCGGGGTGGAGGACACAGAACCCCATATGCTTGCCCACAAAGAGTTTACAAAATGCCTTCTAGAAGATATTCCAGAAATGTGGCAAAATGTTCTGTTCTCTGATGAGACTACAGTTGAACTTTTTGGCCTGAGTGCTAAGCAATATGAATGGTCAAACACTGCACACTAGCCAGGTAACACCATCCCTACTATGAACCTGGCGAGATTACAAGATGGGAGAACAATGGAGGGGCGAGATTACAAACTAGGGGAATGGTTTCTTCAGTGTTTCCAGCTGTCAACCAAGCTATGTCTGCAAATCATTTTCATAGAATAATGTACTTATTTTACTGTTGTACAGAATAATTATATTAAAACATAATAATTGAGTATTAGTTGGTTAGAAACAATAGGTAAAGAAAGGATCATTGGGACATTGCAACCTATGTTTTGGATCCTGGTACACAAGTGAAGAACCCCTACACCCGCATTTCTCCTGTCATCGTAGACAATTTAATGGTGGAGAGAGCAGAGAAAGCGGAGGGGGCAGAGAGTGCAGAGAGAGCTGAGGGGGCAGAGAGAGCAGAGGGGGCAGAGAGAGCGGAGGGGGCAGAGAGAGCGGAGGGGGCAGAGAGAGCGGAGGGGGCAGAGAGAGCAGAGGGGGTAGAGAAAGCAGAGGGGGTAGAGAAAGCAGAGGGGGCAGAGAAAGCAGAGGGGGCAGAGAAAGCAGAGGGGGCAGAGAAAGCAGAGGGGGCAGAGAGAGCAGAGGGGGCAGAGAGAGCAGATGGGGCAGAGAGAGCAGAGGGGGCAGAGAGAGCAGAGGGGGCAGAGAGAGCAGAGGGGGCAGAGAGAGCAGAGGGGGCAGAGGGGGCAGAGAGAGCGGAGAGAGCAGAGAGAGCGGAGGGGGCAGAGAGAGCGGAGGGGGCAGAGAGAGCAGAGAAAGTAAAGAGCAGAGAAAGGGGAGTTCTGCGTCACATTCTCATCTTTACCTTTATTATCATATACATCATTGGTAAAAACATACCCAGAGGTTATATGTGGAAGGTAGAAGCTGTGCGTCTTCACTGTTTTCAACATATCTGGACACATTGTTTTTGATATGTCGTAATAGTGACCGAATCTGGAGGAAGACATAGGAACAGACTGTACAAAGACAAAAGGAAAAATGAAAAGAAAACATTGTTAATAAAATCAAATCCTTCTTCCAATCAAGATATTTTACATGACATTAATTATGATGACGACATTTGTATCACAGTAAGTGGTCTGACCAGTATAAAAAGAAATCACTGATTATCCCGAAACCTTGCTAGTAAGTGTCAATAAACGCAACACCTGCAAGTCAAAACGTCAACACTTAAAGTGGATTCATCCCACGACAGAGGCAGCAATTTCGGGGGCTGAATCAATATTCATGAGAATGTGCCCTATCGATGGGATTTAGGACTAGTGACATCACCCATATATGTTTTTTTTAGCATGTACATGTTTGCAGAATGTGATCAGATATTTATGCAAAGCCAATATAAAAAGGTTTTCTTAAACGTTTCTTTGTCTACCATTTGGCAACTGTGTGTGTAGTCCCTCGGTAGAGTACAATGATCCATACAGAGGTGACTAAATGTCATAAAACCAAACAACAAGTGGTAAATACAAAAATTACACTGATGGGGACATTTATGAATAATTATGCATAACAAAAGTTGCTGTAACCCATAGCAACCAGTCATTTGATTCCAGCTTCTAAACATTCTAGAACAATGACAGGTAGAATCTGATTGGTTGGCACAGTTATAGAACCTTTTCCCTATGCACTAGGTTTCAGAAACATTCCCCAAAGCTGATAATGCTGAGTGGGGTAGATGTATGCCTGCCCTAATGTTATTGTAGTTATTTATTTTAATACTTTATATGTGATCTGAAGGCCCAAGAATTTGCTAATTTAAATAGATTTTTTTCTTTTTTCATTTGTGACTATGTTGCAAGGTCAAGATAGGAAATAGCTTAGTTACCTTGTGATTATGCAAAGGAGACTAGCTTTAATCAACACATTTTCACACACTTTACCTTTATTTTTTGTGCAAATTAAATATACCAAATAAGACTTTTTTTTTCATCTGCATGTATGTAATCTTTTATCATACACTGCAGAATAGATGGGCTCCTTCATTTCACAGAACAGTATATAGGGATGGACGCAATCTAACAGAAGGAACAAACCCGGACTGCATTTTTATATATCAATAAATCAACAGAACGGACCATAAAAGAACTATATTATTAACAATAGCAAACTATGGTTTTGTTTTGTTTTATTAACACCTTGCGCTTTAAAAATAAAAACAGGTCCGATAACTGCTTAGGTTAACAAATCTAAAACCAATTATAAAAGGGTCTGTTTTGGGCCTATAATCTATCTTTTATCCGGATTAGCGATCAGAATGTTTTCACTGCCGACTCTGGGAGAGCTCATCTTTTTATTGTCTAGCTCCCGGCCCCCTTTATGGTGGAGAAACATAGGCCCTGACTAAGTGAACTTTCATCTGATGTCTTCATTGACGAGAACTCCGGGGTTACTTATTTCAGATGCTAATCCCCAGCCGAGCTCAAGAGACGTTAGACAAGACACTGAAAAAAAAAGTAGAAACAAGTATTTTTTTTTTCTCTCTCTCTCTCTATCCCACTTCTGGATCCTCTTTGGGAATCCTGGGGCACATAGCTGGGTTTAATCCGTGCTGCTCGGCGGATTAAGGTAGGTGATAACCTCTTTTGATTGAAGAGAAAAGCTGCAGTGCTTACAAACTGGGTGGAGATGGATTTAGTCAGAATGTAACACCATGCAATAAAAGCTTGGTCTATATCAGAGGCTTCTGAATAGCTCACCAATGTACTCAATTCCCAGGCCTGGCAGGGAAGCTTGCAAAGACCTACCTGACTCAAATAAGCATGAATAATCTGTCTTAGCAGAATCATAGTGCCAAAAGAAAGACACGGAGTCTGTGCGACTTACCCGGGTCTGCTCGATCCCTCTCTAAATTCCTGCGAGCCAATCAGCAGAAATGCATCAAATTGGCAGCGGGCACAAAATACCTTTCATAATACAGTTGCTTGAGGTTCAGAGGCTGCTTTGGTCAGGGGCTACCTTTACAGTTTAAAGCCTTTCGCCATCAGATAAGACTTGTCATATCCGAGTGGTATTCAAAACTGCGTGCTGCCCACTGAGGGGGCACTTTGTAAAACTTGGTGACAGAAGTTTGTAATAAACAAAATCCATGCCATAGAGCACAAAAAGACACTCTAATCGCGTTACAGTTAAAAAAAAAACTATTTAAAAGTCTTAAAATCATTTGCTCATTTGTAGTTATATGGAATTAAAGAGCACTTGACGCCTGCACACAGGGGAGGCAGCCATTTTGTGCATTGAACAAATGCGCGTGAGAACGCAGCTTATCACCAGTAATGTGATAGAGGGACTGTCTGAGCGCACAGGTTATCAGCTGCAACCCTTTGTGTCTCAGTAATGATAACGGTTCCTAGTTAATGGACAGGTTTCCCTGTGTATAAGCAAACCGCAATCTTTAAGACACCACAGAGAGAATAGGACAAATGATTGAAATTTTTTTCCTCACAATTTATTTGTTCACTTATTGTTGGGTGACAAATTTACTTTATCTACTATCAGCTGAAACAAGTGGAAAATTGGTTAAAAGGTTAACTCCTAAAAACCAAACTTCTAAATAAAACTCTTATTGCTGTTGTGGTTTTGTTGTGGGGGGTTGTGACGCCGTATCCCTGCTGATATCTAGTATTCGGGTATACGCTCCAACAATTGGCTGATTTAAATAAACAAGAGCAGGTATGTTGGCCTAACAATTGTAAGTATCACTTGTACATGGCCGCTAGGCACTCTCATTCAAACACACCAGGCGCAATGAAGACCTCTCAGGGAATGCACATCATGATACCTATAAGCTGGGAGAGCTCGGATAATTAGCATGAAGATCAAATACTGGATCCCTCAAGATCAAGATCAGTCATAGACGCCTGCAACGTGGATCCTTAAAGGACTCTAAGGGGGGTATTCAATTGTTGCTTTTAACGCGCTAAAACAAAAAAAAACGAGCGCTCGAAAAATATTACCGTTAATACGGTAATTACTCGCAGAATTTCAGCTCGCAGCTCCTGAAATTCCGCGAGTAAACTACCGTATTAACTGTTTTCGCGCGCAATATTACCGTATAAACTGTAATATTTTTCGAGCGCTCGTTTTTTTTTTGTTTTAGCGCGTTAAAAGCAACAATTGAATACCCCCCTAAGGGGTATATTTACTAAACTGCGGGTTTGAAAAAGTGGAGATGTTGCCTATAACAACCAATCAGATTCTAGCTATCATTTTGTAGAATGCACTAAATAAATGATAACTAGAATGTGATTGGTTGCTATAAGTAACATCTCCACTTTCTCAAACCTGCAGTTTAGTAAATCTAGTACTAAGCCAGCATAATAAAAACATTTTTATTATTATGCACTTAGGTTTTTACATGTAATCTTTTACCACAATTCTCATGTTTATCATTTTGTTTATTTAGTGATTCAAATATGTCTCAATAAAATTTGTGGTTGTTTTTTTTTGGTTTTTTTTTTTGCAAACAAGTTATTTCTGCCATATTCAATATAAATTATACCTATTTAATAGAATTATTTCAGAGTTTAACTTTATATTAATATGTAGCTGGTGCTTCTTACTGTGTTTTAGAGTTTGCATTTGTATCAAGGGAGGGACTAATTTTATTTTTGTATATGTTTGGAGGATATCTATGGACAGATTTTGTAGCGCCTACGATTTTGACGAGTTATTTTGGTGTTCAAACACATTTTAGACTGCAAGCTCCAATGGGGCAGGGACTGATGTGAGCGAGTTCTCTGTACATCGCTGCAGAATTAGTGGCGCTACATAAATAAATGGTGATGATAATGATAGAGATAACTAGAATGCGTTTGTGGAAAAGGCAGTAAATATAACAGAGTACAAGCTATTGCATTGATACTCTTCATTTCTGGGCAATTCCCTGCCGTGTCCATGATTCGATGAAGTGATTTATACACAGGAAGTCTAATGTGCTAGAAAAAACGATTCCACCACAACTGCAGCCAGCTGGCAGGCAGAACGCAGGGTACAGTTAGCACTGCAGCAGTGTCACAGTCCGGAGATCTAGAATGTACCTGTTGCCGACACACGGTGGCCCCTGCTGACATGATAGCCTTGCCTTCATTGGCTCTACCTACAAAATGGCAGCCTCCATTGTCTGTAGAGGATGGGTACACTTACAATAACTAGTGCCAAAGATTCCTCATCTCTGCATTAACTATAACTCTCCAGCTTTGTGGGTTCCTACTTGTACACTTCACTTTAACAATGGGATGTAGACTGTGAAACCAGTCATACAATCTGCCGACACTGCAGAGCTTGCACTTTACAGCCCTCTAGACTAACAGCCAACCTCCAGCTTCACGAGAGTATGATATTCTGAGGATGTGTGTGCAGCTACCTGAGAGCCAGGAACTCAGTAGACTGAATGAGAATTAATATAGTTTGGAGAAGTAAAGAAAGTGCATTCACTAAATTAGATAATCTAATCTAGTAATTTTGTGACTTTGCTATCACAACTTCTTTACCAGAAAGATTTACATTCTGAATTAAGTAACGATGCCAGTCTGCTTTACAAGACTCATCTGACTCTTATATTACAAAGCTGCCCCCATTTTACGATCTGGAATTTACTTCTTTTTTTATTTCCCACAGCATTTTATAGTTAACATTTTATTTAGCTGAACACAAGTGACTTTGCCTTATGAAATTTCCCTTAATTTACTTGAAAATTTGAGGACTTTTTTAGTTTTCTCTAATTTTACATCGATTTTTCTTTGTCCTTAAGAAACTTAAAACTTTAATTTCTCTAATACAATCTTCCTCTTTTAATTGTTTTCAGTCTCGTTATTTATGAAGACTGACTGCACATGGACTAATCTGCCTGAATTAACAAGCGCTCCCAAGATGGCTGTCCAAAAATCTCTGAGGTAAAAAAAAATGTTCTGGCCCTGTGGGTACAAACGCTATGATAGATTAAGTCATTATTATTAGAAGAGATGTCAGCAGACTGAGTACTTTGACTTTTTTCTTTTTCCCACTTACAAAACAAGACGCTTAGTAGGTGTTTCAGCCTGAGAAATGAGCTCGGAACCGAAAAAAGGCGGGTTTTTATTTATTTATATAACTCGCCCCTGTCTTGTGATTTTGGATGACATTGGCGCACTGGGTTTCACCTTAATAAAAAAGAGATGAGACTATGTAATCCGCCTGGAGGCTGTTTGGGTTGGCACGTCACCACGTGTAAAGCATTCGTTATTACAATGTCTGCACAAATCCATAGATAACCAAACATGTCAATGCCAAACCCTGTCCTGTTCCACCCCACTTCTGGGCAATCTTCTCGGTCTGTGGCTAGAAGAAGCTCCAGATTAAACACTAGCTCAGAGAAAAAGAAACCAGCCAACAACGAGGGGTTTGGTGGTATGCCAGGGATCCTGAAGCATAGACGCATTGTTCTCTGGGACACAACTGATGCAATGCAAAGAAAAGTGTATAGCGGGTAGACAGAGGATGGAGGAAGTGTCCCCACCAGCTCTCTGCAGCATCCATGTCTCTGTACGGATAGATAAACAGCAAACTAAGTAGCCTAAGGATGTACATAGCACACACACAACACTAACAGCTGTAAAAGAAGTGACCACTGTGCTCGCTTCTTGCAGGCTGACTTCCCAGCGATTAGCTTCTAGTGACAGTGAAGCTGATACAATCTCAAGTGCTTACTTTACTTATTACGCACATGGTTAAGCAAGTCAACAGCGTGCTTCAATACTTTCACTAGAGGGATTTAATAAGTACTGCTCAGTCAACCTTTCAGGCTCTCAATGGAGAGCTACGTTTGAGCTACGCCTAACATAAACACTCACGTTGGGTGACTGCTACTTCCCCTTTCGATCCTGACAGGGGCTGCCGTGTGCCACAGACAAGTTTTAGCGCTGACTGGAAGAATTAAAATCTCTTGAAAACTAGGAACTAGTGTGGCCAATGGCAACTTCTCTCACACAGCTGACAAAACTTCTGGCAGTTTAATGTTTTGCAGAGACTGTATCACCAGCATATAGTGTACCTGACACTTACATACAGTACTGGCAGCCATTTTGGGGTAGCCGGGGGACATACAAAACAGGCAGTCTTTTCTTGGGGGAGGGGGTTGTCTATACCAATACTCACACTAATATAGTCCATAAACTTACTAGGAGCTAGTGACACCACTGTGGACTGAAGTGGACAAAGGGAACAAATGTCAAATATTTAAATAAGTGGTAATATCCAAATGTTATTTTATTTTTAAAGATGCTGCACCAGATGAAATAAAATTGAGTGTACCAATTTACTACGGTAGAAACGAATACAGACATTTAATCTGATTTACTCTATTGCTTCTCCATACAATTTTAATGGAATACAGTACCTTAACTTACCCTGCAGATGTCACTTTTGCAGTTGCTGCCTATAGAAGACATTAGGTCGGTGACCAGATCTCTCCCTACATTGCAGCATATTAGCGACTAAATCTGCAAGCTACATTATTAATTTTAAAAACTGTCCTAACTTACAGTATGAATGAAGCCTTTTGCAGACATGGTAACAAACGTGTTGAAATGAGAATGGTCCTAAAAATCCCCTTTTAATTTGATACATTTTAGAGGTCTCTAGGCTCAGCGAGCTCATCATGAAGCCCTACCAATTACTTCTGTATTACTGCCAAGTTCCCTTGTTTAATTACACTAGTCTTCGTCAAGGAACTCGTACCTACTCTAATCTCTGTGCTGAGCAGCTTGACCTTTCTTACACCAAATAGTCTCATGTTACCAACAGCCTCCCCGGTGTCTCCTCCTGCAAATCCCAATGTTACCTGAAACTTGACATATTTAGAAAATGAACTTTGTATCACCTCACCTGAAGTGTATCACTTAAACCATCCCACCGTCCTGTCACCAGACACGCTGGCCTGGGGCTCACCTTGCAACTAACTCAGTGTCAATCCTAACTTCAACAATGTAACAATGACACTAACAGCTTTTCACTTAGTTATTTCTTACTTTCGGACCAAGAGCTCAACCCTGAAGGAGTAAAGTTAGGGTCGTATTTAATAACATGGTGTGAGGAGCACAAATAGTCTCAAACTCATAGCAATTGATTAAACATTATTAAGTTGAACTTGCACGGGACTGATCAACGCTGATGTCCGTCTACATACAGTATTCATGTAAGAGTAGCCTTTAGTGTACTATGATGTAAAGAGAAGCTCTTACAATGATTCTGATGACAGATGCATTGAGGTTTTGCAATCACATATATATAGATGAGCTCTGACAACTTCTACCTCTGGGGTATGTTCTCTTTTTCCCTCTTATTATGTAAAGGTGACATACGTGTTGCAAATTTTGGCAGCATATTAGACTTGGCCGTAAAGCACAGACTGTACAGGCCCTAAAAAGACAGCAAATCTCAAACAACATCTGATTGGAGCGGATGTCACATCCCGTAGGACGATTTCTGCATCCGACCGTCTGTGGAGTGATGGTTTATATGTGGTGCGTAGAAGCCCCAACCGAATCGATCTATCAATCTGGCCGGTCATCCAGCCTTGTTACCACTCAGGACAAGTAGTCAGATTTGCCCACGTACATTAATACTCTCAATGCCACAAATGAACAAAACAATGATATTTATATAAAATATAACAATATATAAAAACAATTATATAACAGTTAATAAAAATAATTTCCAAGAAGATATAATTATGTATAAGTATATAAAAAAAATAATTAAATTTCACCTCCATTTTTGGCAAGTTCTGATAGCGCCAAGCTATTTTCATAGTGTCGTCATCGGTCAATACAGGACCCTCTTTTTCACTTTTTTGGTCACCTTGCTTTGGTATTTCATCGGTAAGGGGTGCTGGGAGGTTCTGAAAGAAAAAAAGGAAAGTGTTCAATGACAAAATAATGAGTCATTAGCAGCTTTAGTAACAGGGACTAGGCGTTCTGCTGTATCCCCCAATGTGTTATGCGGGGCTCGGGAAGCTCGGTTTGTTCCCTTCTCTACAAGCACCAGCATGGATGGGCTGTTTAGCAGTTATGGGGGACATCTAAATTGGTCGCACTGTGCAACCACATCCCTGCAAAGCTCATTTATAAGATTTCGGGACTAGTTAGTAACCCACAGCCACTAAACAGGCAACTGTGATGTTTCCACATGTCCAGGGTGCCCCTGTGGGGCCCAGAGCCCTTTAGTTACACCACTGATTAGCAGGATGGCATTCTGATGTTGACACTGATGTTTTCCTTTGTAATACAGATTTAAACAACAAAAAATGAAGGCGCTTGTTCTAGAATTGTTAGGCTGGGTACACACTACAGAAAAATTCTCCCGATGCGATATCGTTAACGACTTCACCAACAACAAAAAACAAAACAAAAAATCCAGATCAGCATGCCGATTCCTGTGTACACACTATACACGATGCAATATCATTAACGTTTTGAACCAAGGACTGATCAGCATGCCGATGCATGTTTCACTCCCTCCCACAATAAGACTATATTCTGGTCTTCAAACCTTCAAGCATACTCTGAAAACCCACCTCTTCAGACAAGCTTATAATATTCCTCAACCATCATCTTAATCTCCCTAGGTTACCCTATTACCACCATCTACACAGCTAACACAAGACAACAACTCTCTGACCAACATAGTTGCGTGACTGAGCATACAGCCCACTTAATACTTTGTAATACATGGAATGCAAAATAACCTTTGCATTCTAGCTGGACAAATATGCATTATGATGTAGCACTTACCCTTGTGTACCAAACCATTGTCTCATAGATTGTAAGCCTGTGAGTAGGACCCGCTTACCTCTCTGTATGTATGTATTACCCAGTATTGTTTTATTACTGTTTGTTCCCAATTGTAAAGCGCTACGGAATCTGCTGGTGCTATATAAATAAATGATGATTATGATGTGTACACACTATACACGTTTTACAAGATTTACCTTCATACCAGTGCCCTTCATCTGTCATAACTATCTGCTGAAAAGATTGTGACTCTGCACACTCCATAGAGAACTATGGACACTGCCGGTCCTGAGTGCAGACACACTGCAGAATTGGAACAACATTGTTCCATCGTTGAACGAGATTTTCAGTCTGGTCATAAATTGAAATCAAACGATACGATGAGCTTTGGAATGATATTCGTTCATCGTTGGACCGTACACACTACTGCGGTATCGTTTGGCCCAATAATCGGCTGAAAGACCTATAGCGTGTACCCAGCCTTAGATGTGGGATTCATCCGTTTTATGCTGAGTCTGCTAAACCTTTAATATCTTTGATGATTGGGAGATAACATTATGAACTCCCTCAATGTCCTTCACAAGTGTCGTGTTTAGAGAGCAAAGTTGGAGAACATATTTCGAAATTTCATGTAAACAATAAATGTTTCCTTACAAGATCTGTAAAACGTGGTAACGAAGATTGAGAGGACAACAGGCCACTGGTCTTGCAGGTTGTCAGATGAACCACCCCCGGAAACAGGAATTTTTATTAAATATCTATCTATCTATCTATCTATATATATATATATATATATATATATATATATATATATATATACATCTATAGATAGAGATATAGATATATATCTGTCTCTCTGTCTGTCTACCCCGCCCTTAGATTGTACGCTCCTTTGAGCAGGGTCATCTCTCCTCCTGTCTCCACCACTTTCAACTCTGCTCTCCAGCTATCAGCCCTCCTCCTTCCCCCTCCCCCCCCGTCCGTCCGTCTCCCCCCTCTCGCTCCCTCCTCTCCCTCTGGGAGTTTCCCTGTCACCTGTGCCCTCCCTCCTGGGCACCGTCGTATGCGGACTCTCCCCTCCTCCTACCCTAGCATTGAGTTCATTGAGTTACTGTGATTATTGTTTACTGTACCGTGCTGTCTCACCTTGTATTGTAATTCTGTTTGTCCCTGTACGGCGCCACGGACGCCTAGTGGCGCCCTAAAAATAAAAATTAATAATAATAATATATAGATATAATATAATATGATATATATATATATATATATATATATATATATATATGGGCAGCACGGTGGCTGAGTGGTTAGCACTTCTGCCTTACAGCACTGGGGTCATGAGTTCAATTCCCGACCATGGCCTTATCTGTGAGGAGTTTGTATGTTCTCCCCGTGTTTGCGTGGGGTTTCCTCCGGGTGCTCCTCCCACACTCCCCCCAAAAAAACTGGTAGGTTAATTGGCTGTTAACAAAATTGACCTTAGTGTGTCTGCCTGTGTCTCTCTCTGTCTCTGTCTGTGTATATTAGGGAATTTAGACTGTAAGCCCCAATGAGGCAGGGACTGATGTGAGTGAGTTCTCTGTACAGCGCTGCGGAATTAGTGGCGCTATATAAATAAATGGTGATGATGATGATGATATCTATATATGTCTCCATCTCTAATTGTGTTGGTGCTGATCCATGTTTCTGTTAGTAAAGAATGGAGTACGTTAGCAAAAGACTAAAATAAATAAGCTGCAACTACTTTCAGATCACATTCACATGTGTTCAACAAATGCAGACAAAGCTTGAACAAAAGTACGTAACAAAATAATAATAAAAAAAAAAAAAGATTATACTGCTGTATTTGTCTCTAACGAGAAAAAAAAAATCATGATGACCTATAGCTTACGCATAAACATTAGTATCTTTCATCAAATACAAACCCAACTAATAGCTGTGTATGAATCATGGGATGATTCGTCTGCCGCAGATAAAGTGTAATGAGCAGGGAAAGCCTTTTGTATTTGTATTTTATAATTAAATGCCTGCATAGTACTACGCAGTTATAAATGTCTTGCTTGAATGCAAAGCTAAATTCAGGCTCCTATTTTGATTAATATATAACCATTTTCATAAGAGATGAGTCAAAATTTATGGTATTTAAGCTTTCAAAAATTACCCAAGCAGTAACAATCACAAACGTACTACCCATACATTAGAAGAATGCAGCTGAAGAATAGGTCGTTAAAGTAATCTATTATTTTAAAGAGCGAAACATCTTATTTAATTATATCTCAGAGCGACACAATATGATATTTTTTCCTTAGTTATAGGCATTTGAATACTGTTTAATAACAAATCCCTCATCTTAGAAACTGGAAAAAAATATTGGTTTAACTAAGGTTCCTTTCTGTTTGTACACTGATAACATAGAGCGTTCTTATTAGAAAAGTTTGTCACATTCCTGCACTACGTGGCCATGTATCAAGGATCTCAGTATTTGCGGAGGGGGGGGGGGGGTATTCAATTAGCCGCAAAGTCTGTCCGGAACGTCCTCGAGACACTTAGCGGCGGAGATTTGACAGAAATCTACGCTCATTTTCCGATGCACCACATATAGGTGTTAGGAAAAATGACCAGAGATTTCTATCGATGTCCGCGCGCCTCATTGCCGGCAATTGAATTCCCCCCTGTGAATTGCATTATTTTTTTCATCCCAGTTTCCAAGAAGAGTGGAGCATTACAGCAAATGAACAATATATACAGTCTGATTAACATCACCATTTATTTATATAGCGCCACTAATTCTGCAGCGCTGTACAGAGAACTCATTCACATCAGTCCCTGCCCCATTGGAGCTTACAGTCTAAATTCCCTAGCGGACGCGTGCACACACACACATTTTTGTTAGCAGCCAATTAACCTACCAGTATGTTTTTGGAGTGTGGGAGGAAACCGGAGCACCCGGAGGAAACCCACGCAAAAACGGGGAGAACATACAAACGCCTAACAGATAAGGCCATGGTTAGGAATTGAACTCATGACCACAGTGCTGTGAGGC
This sequence comes from Mixophyes fleayi, assembly GCF_038048845.1. Taxonomy (NCBI): domain Eukaryota; kingdom Metazoa; phylum Chordata; class Amphibia; order Anura; family Limnodynastidae; genus Mixophyes; species Mixophyes fleayi. The sequence goes on along the minus strand of NC_134411.1, from coordinate 22,231,293 downwards.
AGAAGTGCTAACCACTGAGCCACCGTGCTGCCATACGTATTATACTGAACTAAAGTGTACATATTTGCACACGGACACACCATGTTACAGTGCAAGAGGTGCACATGTCATTTTTTATTTGTATGCAGGGAAAATACCGCCTGATTTCTGCATTAAAGCCCATGTGTATGTACATTATGTAGCTGTGTGGCGTACGCACAGTACATGCAGAGGGTCTGATGCAGAGTACTACAGCAGATTAGGTGACATTAGAGCGCACATGCTTAGAAAGTGAATTTATATGCGCACATGGAGCCTTGGGTGCATCTGACACGACTGGAGAGGAGGAACGGGGGAGGGAAACGGCACTATATCGTAGGTGAAGTATAGTAAGGACGGGTTCACGTATATGTGCCAGACACACAATAGCAGTTTATTCTATACAGGCCGGTAGGAAGCGCAAGTTGTGCATGTGGTACAGGGCAGGTGCAAATCAAGTATGATGATGAAGTATTACCTAGATCATCAATCATTTGTTTTACCCCTCCTGGCGGGTCTACCCTGTTGCAGATAACACAAAGATATGCAGCAGGGTAGACACACCAGGAGGGGTAAAACAAATGATCTAGGTAGACTAGAGGAACGGTTAAGAAAGCGGCAACTACAGTTTAATGCCAAAAAATGCTAAATCATGCACTTGGGTCTCAAAAACCAAAGGCTAAATATATTATTAATGGTACTATAATGGAAACTACTGAGGAGGAAATGGATCTAGGAGTCACTATTTCAGGTGACTTATAGGCAGGTAAACAATGTAACAAAGCAATGAGGAAGGCAAGTCAGATGATTGGTTGCATAGGGAGAGCAATCTGTAGCACAAAGAAAGAAGTAATAATACCACTGTATGGGTCACTGTTATGGCCTCATCTAGAATACTGTGTTCTGTTCTGGAGGCCATATCTCCTGAAGGATATAAATACATTAGAGACTGTACAAAGAAGAGCAACTAAACTGGTGCATGGCCTACAGCACAAAATGTTCCCGGATAGACTAAAAGATCTTAATATGTATAGTTTGGAGCAGAGAAAGGAACAGGGGGGGAAATGATAGAAACATTCAAATATATCAAGGGTTTTAACAAGGTACAAGAGGGAAACTTTCTTCAAAGGAAGAGAAGTACTAGAACACGAGGACATGCACTGACACTGGAGGGAAGTAGGTTCAGAGGATATTTGAAGACAAACTACTTCACAGAAAGGGTAGTGGATAAGTGGAATAGCCTCCATCAGAGGTGGTAGAGGCTAATACAGTGGAACAATTTAAACATGCTTGGGATAGACATAAGGATATCCTTACAAAGATTAAAGGACCAAATAGCGTTTGAGGTTACTATAGGTTAACAAAAAAGATGGGCAGACTAGATGGGCCAAGCGGTTCTTATCTGCCTGTTCTAAGTACCGCAACCTCACCTCATCGCTTCTGATTGGATGATTACAGAATCCCCTCCGCAGCTGAAACCACTGCATTCACTGATACATGTTAGCTGATGGTACAGACATTTGTGGCACTTTCTGCAGAGACAAGCGGTTCTGTAGAGGTATGTAAATTTTATTTGTTTTGTTTACAGCATTTAGCAAATGTGTATCTCACTAGCAAAGCAAAATTCCACAAACGCTTATGCAGAGGAAATTAAGTGTAAATTATGTTTGGCTAGGCTTATGCCATTGTGGAGATATTTGGGTTTTTTGTGTGTTTTTTTTAACCCTTTTCACATACTACTATAAACACATTACTTTGGCTTACAATGTATTTCATTTTGTCGTCCCCCCATACACACACACAGATTTTTTCTGATTTATACAATAAACATGCCTGACTCCCTTCCAGATGTGTTTTTTTTTCCTGTTTGCCTCTTAAGTTTTTATTTCTAATCAATCAAAAAAATGTTTTAGGTAACACAGTGCGAATAGGGTTTTGTATTTCTTTACTTTTTAAATAAAGTCAGATGCATTTATTACTGATCTGTTGAATTATTTTCTTTTATATGACCTTGTGGCTGCCATTGGCTTGTGCTGTATTTATGCCAATGATGTCATCACCTCCGCAGCCAATAGCTACATCAACATCACCAGCCCAGGTCTACAGTTAAGTATAGTATCTACGGGTCACATGTAAGCCTCATTGGGATGCCAGATACAGAGATGATACGCCAGTTCCGGCTACGATCTCATGCCATAATGGACAATCTAAAGATTGTGCAGACTTACCCAGAGCCTTTGATCGGTTTTCACAATAATACCACTACTGACTAAATTGTTGGCTGTGTTACATTTCTGTGTGCCTAGGTCATTGCAGCAGACTGCTTTCAGTCGTGTGCTAAAACGGGTAGATATGTTTATGTAACACAGAGGGGTCTATTTACCAAGCAATTTTCCTGTGGTAAACCCCCGAAATCACTATGTACCATTGAAGCATCGCAGCAGATATCTCAGATATCTGCTGCTTTGCATTTCCTATCGTTTTTCTGAGCACTCCCCATAACAGTGCATGGGAAGTGCTCAGAACCGCTATGTATGAAAGTTAAACTAGAGAAACTTTTCTCTTTTTTTACATGTTAATGTACGCCATCTGAAGCTGGCGCCATCTGAAGCTGGCGTACATTAACATATCTGAAAACTTTCGTGCTGTCCAGCTCTGCTCTGAAGAGCAGAGCTGGACAGCGCATGTGTGGAGGGATCATGTGATCCCTCCCTGTCAATCATCCTGCAGTTTGCCGGCCAGGATGTTACTGCGCATGCACCAACTATTCGGTCGGTGCATGCGCACTAACAAAAAAAGAAAAAAAAAGAGAAAAAAAAAAAGGAGAAAAAAAAAAAGGAGAAAATGACCGTAGCCTTGAAAAATGAGAAAAGACTGCGATGATCAGGTGAGTCACTTCTCAGGGACAGCAGGTTATCGGCACTGCTGTCCCTGAGAAGTTTTTTAATACATAGCCGTTACTTTTCAATCCTTATCAAGGAGATAAGGATTGAAAAGTATCAAGTAAAAAAAACAAAGGGTCATAAATAGACCCCTGAATGAGAAATGTGCCCATGAAGCAGCAGTTTCACCACATTGCTGGCCTTCCACACACCATAGGGGCGATGGGTGGTACTCATCTACAGCTGGTACCATCACAAATCGAAAAATGACACTTTAGAGTCTAATATGTTTCCTTTGTATCCTCTACAGATGATGGTGAGGACAGCTTGCCACCATACTTGGAGGGCTTGTAGCGACAGATACAAAACCTGCAATCATGCCTGGACAATACAATACAATCTCTGGAACTAATCAAGGTATCCATTTAAATTGTTTTTCTCTTGTTATTAAAATATATATTTTTTTATTTAACAAATACACTTATTTTATTTATTTTGATAATAAATTATATATGTTGACTAATATCTCTCTGTTTATTTGCAAATAATGTGTCTGGTTTAGTTCAAATTAAGTATTTTTTTGGCTAACAGTGCGATTAAGGTCTTGGTTTTATAGTGACTGTAGGGTAAACATCTACCTATTCAGGTATTACTAATGAGGGCTCAAAAATGTTTATTGGGTCTAAATTGCCACTCTCATTGTCAGTGGGCAAATGGTGTAAGAAAGAGAAGACATCTAACCGTTACCAAATAAAAGTATTTAATATATTTCACTCATACTTTAATAACAACCAACGTTCCAATCATTCTCCAAATTCTTCTAATGCCGTGTTCCTTGAGAATAAGGCTTATTATAAAGTATTGGTTAATCAGGGTTAAACTAATAGATTGCGGTATTCTACCATAGTGCACATGTGATGTGTATCAGACAATAAAGCTCCGACACATGAAACTGCAGTTGGTGCTTTAAAATTATGCAAATCTGAAGTGGCTGTAAGACATAGTAATGGGGATGTGACAATACACCATAAATATGCAGTGTTCATGTAATAGGGTTAATAATCAGTTAATGACAAGAAGTGTATATTCGCTAATCAGCTTATTTGAGCCTACACACGCATCTGCGCCTTGGTTTCAGTAGAAATACGCCTGGCGTAAACCTGGCACATATGCCGCCAATGAAGACTTGGCAGAGAGCTCCACATATGGGCGTATTGCCGCTATTTGTACACTTACCATTATTGTGGGGCATATTCTGCTCATGTGTCACTGGACGCATCTCCAGATGTGCTTGGCTTCTCATACTGGCAAAAATACACTTTTTCGGGCTGCACCCACTCTATGGAATTCTCTCCCTCGCACAATAAGACTTTCCTCTGGTCTACAAACTTTCAAGCGTTCTCTGAAAACCCACCTCTTCAGACAAGCTTATAATATTCCTCAACCACCCTTTTAATCTCCCTAGGTTACCCTATTACCACCCGTTGCACACATTGTTGTGTGACAGGATCATTTAGCTTATGAGTCACTTTTACCTTTGCAGTCTGGCTGGACCGAAATGCAAAATGTAGACTTAACCTCATGTATTAAACTCCCATTGTCCCATAGATTATAAACTTGCGAGCAGGGCCTTCTCACCTCTTTATCTGTTTTACCCAGTTTGTGTATTAGTTTACTGTGTTTGTCCCCAATTGTAAAGCGCTACGGAATATGTTGGCACTATATAAATGATGATGATGATAATGATGATGATGATGAAGCTTACAATCTATGGTACAATTGTTTGATATACAAGGGTAAGTTCTACATCATATTGAATATTTGTCCAGCTAGAATGCAAAGGTTACAAAGTATTTAGTGGGCTGTATGCTCAGTCACACAACTATGTTGGTCAGAGGGTTGTTGTCTTGTGTTAGCTTTGTAGAGGGTGGTAATAGGGTAACCTAGGGAGATTAAGAAGGCGGTAGAGGAATATTATAAGCTTGTCTGAAGAGGTGGGTTTTCAGAGAACGCTTGAAGGTTTGAAGACCAGAGGAAAGTCTTACTGTGCGAATGAATGAATTCCATAAAGTGGGTGCAGCCCGAAAAAAGTCCTGTAACCGGGAATGGGAGGATGTGATGAGAGTGGAAGAGAGACACAGATCTTGTGCAGAACGGAGGTGTCGAGTTGGAGATATTTTGAGACAAGCGAAGAGATGTATGTTGGTGCAATTTTGTTGATGGCCTCGTATGTTAGTAGAAGGATTTTATATTGGATTCGTTGTAAAACAAGCAACCAATGTAGAGACTGATAGAGTGACTCAGCAGATGTAAAACGATTTACAAGGAAAATCAATCTTGCTGCTGCGTACAAAATAGATTGTAGGGGCTCGAATCTGATTTTGGGAAGACCGGTAAGGAGGGAATTGCAATAGTTGATGCGGGAGATGATGAGTGCGTGAATTAAAGTTTCAGCAGCGTCTTGTTTGAGATATGTACGTATTCTGGAAATGTTTTTTAGATGTATGTAACATGATTTAAATATAGCTGATGCGGGAAACAAAGCATAGTTGAGAGTCAAGGATTACACCTAGGCAGCGAGCCTATGTGTGGAGTGTGTATGCACATTATATGTAGCATGTGTTGGCGTGTGTGTGACTATAGCATAGTTACAAACTGTCCATGGATATCCGAGGTTTCAGAGATTTATCCCTGGAAAAATCCCTATTTTTCAATATTGACCATGAAATTCCTCTTCCTCTCAGATGCAAGTCCTAATCATATATTCTTATTTTCTAGGCTATAATGGGGACTGTAATGCCGCTAGGTCTGCCAAGACCGTGTGCCCCGGCTGAGCTGCAAAGTGTACCAGGAAACTATTTTAACATTTTGCCAACATCTTATTTCCAACATCGCCTATCTCAATTGTAATAAACTGATTTTATTAATACTATTCATTATTTCGCCTCTAGAGTTACTTTCTCCGTAAATAAGTATGGCAGCCTATTTAGTGGGATTTCAATCTCTAGACGTTTAATACAAATCTAAGATGAATAACAACATTGTTCAGCAAATTAAAAGTGATCTTTAAACACCTTATTAATGTAATTAAGTGCATTTCATTTATTAGCGTTGTGAATAACAGAGTACATGTCTATTTTCTATGCATGTGTTTTAATTCTAACCTTATCTTATAATTATTGTGCTTTCCTTTTAGTGCTTTGAGCAATGCAATTAGTCTGAACTAAATGACAATAAGCATTAGTCTGGTTCAGTGGCTTACCTTTACATACAGAGCACAGGAAATGTACTGAGAAGTGTGTGCAGTACACAGTGACGAGTGGAGTTGTGTGCAGTACACAGTGACGAGTGGAGTTGTGTGCAGTACACAGTGACGAGTGGAGTTGTGTGCAGTACACAGTGACGAGTGGAGTTGTGTGCAGTACACAGTGACGAGTGGAGTTGTGTGCAGTATACAGTGACGAGTGGAGTTGTGTGCAGTATACAGTGACGAGTGGAGTTGTGTGCAGTATACAGTAACGAGTGGAGTTGTGTGCAGTATACAGTGACGAGTGGAGTTGTGTGCAGTATACAGTGACGAGTGGAGTTGTGTGCAGTACACAGTGACGAGTGGAGTTGTGTGCAGTATACAGTAACGAGTGGAGTTGTGTGCAGTATACAGTGACGAGTGGAGTTGTGTGCAGTATACAGTGACGAGTGGAGTTGTGTGCAGTATACAGTGACGAGTGGAGTTGTGTGCAGTACACAGTGACGAGTGGAGTTGTGTGCAGTATACACTGACGAGTGGAGTTGTGTGCAGTACACAGTGACGAGTGGAGTTGTGTGCAGTACACAGTGACGAGTGGAGTTGTGTGCAGTACACAGTGACGAGTGGAGTTGTGTGCAGTACACAGTGACGAGTGGAGTTGTGTGCAGTATATAGTGACGAGTGGAGTTGTGTGCAGTATACAGTGACGAGTGGAGTTGTGTGCAGTATACAGTGACGAGTGGAGTTGTGTGCAGTATACAGTGACGAGTGGAGTTGTGTGCAGTATACAGTGACGAGTGGAGTTGTGTGCAGTATATAGCGATGAGTGGAGTTGTGTGCAGTACACAGTGACGAGTGGAGTTGTGTGCAGTATACAGTGACGAGTGGAGTTGTGTGCAGTATACAGTGACGAGTGGAGTTGTGTGCAGTATACACTGACGAGTGGAGTTGTGTGCAGTATACACTGACGAGTGGAGTTGTGTGCAGTATACACTGACGAGTGGAGTTATGTGCAATATACAGTGACGAGTGGAGTTGTGTGCAGTATACAGTGACGAGTGGAGTTATGTGCAATATACAGTGACGAGTGGAGTTGTGTGTAGTATATAGCGATGAGCGGAGTTGTGTGCAGTATATTGCGAGGAGTGGAGTTGTGTGCAGTACACAGTGACGAGTGGAGTTGTGTGCAGTACACAGTGACGAGTGGAGTTGTGTGCAGTACACAGTGACGAGTGGAGTTGTGTGCAGTACACAGTGACGAGTGGAGTTGTGTGCAGTATACAGTGACGAGTGGAGTTGTGTGCAGTATACAGTGACGAGTGGAGTTGTGTGCAGTATATTGCGAGGAGTGGAGTTGTGTGCAGTACACAGTGACGAGTGGAGTTGTGTGCAGTACACAGTGACGAGTGGAGTTGTGTGCAGTATACAGTGACGAGTGGAGTTGTGTGCAGTACACAGTGACGAGTGGAGTTGTGTGCAGTATATAGCGATGAGCGGAGTTGTGTGCAGTATATTGCGAGGAGTGGAGTTGTGTGCAGTACACAGTGACGAGTGGAGTTGTGTGCAGTACACAGTGACGAGTGGAGTTGTGTGCAGTATACAGTGACGAGTGGAGTTGTGTGCAGTATAATTCAGGTCAAAAAGGCAAAACAGGCAAATAAGGTAAATTAAGTATATTGCTACAGGGCAATTTTTATAGTATAATAAAAAAAAATGTAAGAAGATGTCCTGCAATCAGAGCTAAATTAAGACCAAACGGGACCCTAAGCCAGTTAGGCTCCTGGAAACCATGAAACTCGCACATTTTACCAACAGTGCCACAATCTATAGCAGCATTGATTATAGCAGCATTTCCCTTATATAATCCATGTCTAATGTCTTCCTGGCAGGTCCTGCCCCATATGACCCCAGCAGTATCCCAATATTATATTACCCTGCAATAATGAAAGACTTAGTGCCTGGTGACGACATGAATGAACGGTCCCTCAGAGGCTGCTTCCATTAATAAGTAACTGTGATGTCACAGAACTGTGCATGTCATACTGATTTGTAATGACTGGCTGCCCGGCTTACAATCACAATGTTACTTGTTATGTCTACAGCCCCTTCCCCAATAAGAGCTTAGAACAGACCTGGACAAATTGTGGCTCTCCAGGTGTTGTGAAACTACAAGTCCCAGCATGCCCTGCCAGCCCTCGGCTGGCTATTTAAAGGCAAAGCATCATTGCTTGTAAATAGTCAGCAGTGAGCTAGCAGGGCATGCTGGGACTTGTAGTATCACAACACCTGGAGCGCCACAGGTTGGCCAGCCCTGGTATAGCCGCCTATCCTATCTAGCCTACCCTTTGAGTATTCTGGACATGTGAGCATGAGAACTGATCTATGTTAAATGATTGTTAAATTTGAGATATAAAATGCAACATCTTCAGGATGGATCAGTTGTCACATCTTTATCAGGTGCATTACATGATGCAATCACATCACATGTTTGTATTGATAGAACTGGACAATCCAAGGAAGGATTTTGTGGAGTCAGATTTACATTCTCAACACAGTATTTCCCATGTTGAAAGAGGTCATCATGGCCATCTCCCCTCAGAAATGCCTGAACATGTCACGTATATTAACCCCTTGAAATGTTTACTGCTATTTCAATACAGGTCTATTGATCAAGTCGGTCATCTAATGATTTGCTGACTGCTAGGTGCGGGAGTGCTTCCCCGACACAGCGTGCATTACCCTTTAATGTAATTACACATTCCTAGAGATAAAATGAATTAATTTCCCAGGTGTGTTGTTGTCACAATCAGGCAGGTAATCCACTGTCCTCCCAGTAACACCTGCATGGCATTGTGAGTGCAGCTATCTGTTCATCTCAATTACACAATGGCAGCGACCTGATCATTACAAGAGATCGCAGCTAAGCACTCTTCCTTCGCTCCCCAGATGGCCATTGTTTGAAGTTGTGCTTATGCTGTAATCAGGGACACACCTGTTGCTGTCACCTCTCTCTGTGCCATCTCTGCTTACAATCTTGTCATTTGTCCCATGAAGGTCTCAGGAGAGGATTAACCATTTCACATCAGTCACCTTCAATGTGGCAAACCAAGTGAGATGTGGCTGTCCCCAAGCACTCGTTTCCTAAAGTGACTCTTTCTTCTTCTTCAGTAAACAGATCGTTCCTTAGCTACGGTTGTAGCCTGGCTAGGATGGATGGGTGTGGGAGTGTTTCAGGCTACGACAAAGTTCTCCCCATGACTTCATCATGCTTCTTACAACTGACCTTTAAATATCCTGACATCTGTCATGTTGATGTGGAGGTACCCAACAGTGACTTGGGGGGGGGGGGGGGGGGGGGTCATAGGGTTTGTCCTGACCCTTGTTAGGCTTCACCTCACAGACTGAAAGACTGAATTTCTTCTGTAAAATTTCCGGGCACAATCTATAATTCACCAGCCCACAATATAGTTCCCCGGCAAATACGTACGCCATACATACAAGAGAATTTACTGCCCCAATTTACAGAGCCCAGATTATATTAGGAGTATCTGCATGATTGCATGCTAGAAGAGGTGCCCAATGCCCAGATTAAACCAGCAGTGCCCACAAGTCCAGAGTTGCCCAGAATATGCTTTCAATCTCCAAATGATTAAACATCAGTAGAGGTGCTAACTTTGTGGATTATGCCAGTAATGCCCATATGATCAAGTACTAGAAGAGGTGTTCATTGCCCAGATTATACCGGCAGTTCTCATGCGGCTTAAGGTGAACAATGCCCAAATTATATTAGCAATGCTCACACAATTAAATACCAGCAAATGCACCCACTAGACATATTGTACAAGCAGTACCCATGTGAATAAAAACCAGAAGAGATGCCTAATGCCCACATAGTCCAAGCAGTTATCACCAGAGGTGCCCAAAGCACAAATTATACCAATCAGTGCTCATATACTTAAACGGCACCAGAAATGCCTACAGCCCAGACCATGCCATAACTGCAGTGCCCTGAAACTGCCTTCAAAGGCCCAACACAATACTTTATCTTTGAACCTAACTTGAGTGAAGTTAATGCGAGAGGAGTGTCTGGCTCCCAGCATTGGGATTGTGTAGAGGAGATGGAGCGATGCTGCTCAACTCATGATGTCAACATGACTAAAGCCCGATATCAATTCTGCAAATCCACCATTAAATACATAAATCTACTGTGCTGGCTGGTAACATAGGGAGTGAGCAGTAGGGAGTGAGCATAGGGAGTGAGCAGTAAACGGTCGCCAGCACGGCCCCCAAATTGACTGATTCTGGGCTTTAAAAATCAAAGGCTTAGTGCCACCACAGACTGGTGGCCTTGTTTGCCCTTTTCACCCCTGTGTTCCTGCTTGTAGAACACTAAAGGCCAGATTTTTGCAAAAAATTTTGTGACAAGGGACAACGGTTTTCCTCAGAACCCTACACTTCTTTATTAATCAATTAATCTATTAATTCACTTCCACAAACCTGTGTCGTGGAGAGCAAACTTTCATAGTGCCAACAAGGCTGTTATTCGATAGATAAGGGGCCCTCAAACTCATGTCTCCTTTAATAAAGCTGGTTATCCAACTTCTCCTAACAAAGACTTGAAATGTTGGATCAATGTGTTCAATAAAGCTATGAAAAAGTACGATTGTTCTTTAATCAGTTTACATTTATTAGGATTAATCTTGGATCAGATCACATTTTATGTCAAATTAATGTGGAGATACAATTAAATTACTATTGTATTTTTTATATAAAAATGAAAAGTTTCCATAAAAAAGAAAAAGAAAAGACAATACCATTCTCTGAATTTCTTGACAGCAGACACCAGCTACAACATTTTCAATTGTTTATTTGAAGTGCTCTTAATCACTGAGTCACTTCCTTCTTAGGTTCCACAGCCAACAGAGTAAGCTACATTCACAAACATAACAACTGTTGATATCCTACATCACCAGGGCAATGAAATGCACTTTATACTTGAAATGAAAAGGGATCTCGTAGTTTACAAAGCTTCTGTCTTGGATACGTTTTCATTAAATTCTCACATAATCCTAGTTAAGCAGAGATGATGTTCAAATATTAAAATCTGTGTTTGAAACTGTCTGCTTCAAAGAAGAATTTTCTGCTCCAGAGATTCTCCAAATCTCAAACTGTGTTTATGAACAGTCTCTGCCAGCCTACTCCAACCTAACATGCTTCTTCCGGGGACTTCAATAATGCAGAAGAGCTCTTAATCCGGCACCTAAGCCACTAAAGGAACAGTGACTATAGGCTACAAAACCCTTGACTAATTACAATTAAAAAACGAAGCAATGCTTGGTACGGAACTAATGAATGGCGTTGGCTGTCTATTGCTTAGTCATTTTGTTTCATAGGATGAAACTTCTCTCGTCAATCAGCGAGCCACTATTTTTATTTTACTATGCTTATAAAGCAATCTCTTATTATCAGAGATGCTCACTGACCCCCGTGAACTGGTTTTGGTTTTGGCTTTGGATTAGCTTCGTGTTTTGGTTTTGGATTTTTTTAGAAAAAATCTTAAAATATGCTAAAATCACATAATTTTGTTCTTTTTTTGTTCCTACATTATTACTAACCTCAATAACACTAATTTCAAGTCATTTGCAGTCAATTTTGACCACCTCACAGGTCACAATATTATTTTCATACACTTTCGGACAAATACTGCAGCGACCTGGCTGGATGGTAAGCGACAGAGCAATGACACAAACACATGGCAGTTCCTACCACATCTAACATTGGCACACAGCAGTGGCAGAAAAGAAAAATTGGGGTCCACCCTCCCTCCCACCCCTTGCTATGTTGGATCCCAAAAAGGAATTCAAAACTGGCGAGATGCGAGATCCGAGAACCGACGACATAACAATGACATTTTGCCTCGTTTTCAATTCCGAGGGTGTGCGACACTCAGCTCAGTACTCGGATCCCCTAAGTTCGGGTGTGTTCGGTTCTCGAGGAACCGAGCCTGAGCATCTCTATTTATTATAAGTACATAGCAGTTTACAGAGCAATATATTTGCTACAACAAAATGACACCTTTTAGTCTGTGCTTGATGCAGCAATGAACAATAACAGAGCTGAACGGAGACTAGTTGCTATGCATAAGAGAGCAGGAAACACATGATGGTTACCTCATGTGACAGAACACCTGCGGCCGACCCAATAGAAGCTCACGTGTTTCTCCTATACTTTACTTAAATTCCTGAATGACTCATCCTTTAAAATGCTAATTAGTTGTTTAAAAGTAAAATAGTCTAAAGGTTAACTCCACTTAAAAAAAAACTATAGATCAACGAGGTTACATCCTATTTTTTTTTACCTATTATTAATTATTTAATTAATAAGAAACAATAACTTCTGCAGCGTTGTACAGAGTAAGTGATACATACAGGGCCTTAGAAGAATTAAACGATTCCGATTTAAGGAAGTAAAGGGTTTAAGCTACAAGGGAAGGCTAGACATAATGGGTTTATGTTCTTCAACTTGGGGTCCACACTGGCTGCAGGATGGATGGACAGCTTTCGGAGACTAGTTAGTGTGTACATTAGACATATTTGGGACATATTCCATAGGAAATTGTCCTGACTATTAGACCAGCAGAGCCTGAGGGAGGGACGAAGTCATGGATTCTGCTGAATGGTCCAGGTGGAAAATGTTTATGGGTGAAGAGATTTCACAGCCAATATGGTTGTTTTAGACAAAATTTGCTCTAAATTCTTCCTGTAGGACCAAAATGACTGTGAATCCCAGTTTGAATCAGTAAATCTAGTGTCCGACAGATGTTCGGTCACTGGCCCACTGGATCCCACAGTCATACGATCTTAGCGCTGAGTAACCGGACTTCTCCAACTTGGCAGACTTCTAGCCATTACTTTTCCGGAAGATTCTGCCAACATTTAGCTTTTTTCCCTTTGACTGGATTAAAACCGAGTTACTGGATTATGTACTCTTAAAAAGGCCAGGCCTTGTAAATCCCAGGAGAATATGTTGAGGATACAGATGTCGGGCTCCTAATGCAGGTAGCTCAGGTTATAAGATCATACAGGCTCCACGAAGCAGCTCTCAGGGGTGTTAATCAAATGGAATCTACTAAAACAGCAATTAAACGATTAGAGGGGTGGTGCAGAATTGGGATTATGCCACACCCGGTGGGATGGGGTATGTGCGTTCATTTTAACCTAAAATAGGTGTCATATAATTACATAATTACAAACACTTTGCCAAGCTGACACGTGTTTGAAGACTGAAACAACTACTAATTATCTATGCTGATTGAAGCAAAGGAACTAATCCTCTACAAACAACCATCTACAGCGAGGGCAATATGCCTTATGGGCCCTGGCACACATTACCTTCACATGAGAACTTACTTACCCATTGCAAGTTATGTACAAACAAAGACCATGGGGTAAATGTATCAATCTGCGGGAACTTCAACACCTGCGTGTTCAGCCTCTTCCGTGATTACATTTCAAGCGGCGCTGCATTGTAAAGGGTTAACTTCCCTTTACAATGCATCGCCGCTTGAAATTTAATCGCGGAAGAGGCTGAACACGCGGGTGTTGAAGTTCCCGCAGATTGATACATTTACCCCCAGGAGGTAAATGCATCAAGCTGAGAGTTTTCTGGTGGGTTTGAAAAGTGGAGATGTTGCCTATAGCAACCAATCAGATTTTAGCTATCATTTTGTAGAATGTACTAAATAAATAATAACTAGAATCTGATTGGCTTTTCAAACCTGCCAGAAAACTCTCAGCTTGATACATTTACCCCCAGGAGGTATATTGACTAAACTGCGGGTTTGAAAAAGTGGAGATGTTGCCTATAGCAACCAATCAGATTCTAGCTGTCAATTTTTAGAATGTATTAAATAAATAATAACTAGAATCTGATTGGTTGCTATAGGCAACATCTCCACTTTTTCAAACCCGCAGTTTAGTAAATATACCTCCTGATGTGCAATAACCCTACACAGCTACCAGACATGTTCTTGCTTCATCAATTCTGAACTAGATCAAGGGAGTTGCTGATCGCTTTTAACGGATTATTATTATTTATTTCTAATGCGCTACATGGTTTCCGTGGCGCCCTACACAATACAAACAGTGGACCAAACAGGGTAATACAGTACATAACAATAAATGAGTAATACCAAGGGGCCAATTCAATTCTGCCTAAAATAACGCAGCGTTAGCAGTTTTACTGTTAATACGGTAAAACTGCGCATAATTACCCTTAATACGGTAATTTAAACGGTGAATCTTTATTCGCAGCTCCCTGAGCTGCGAGATGAAATCCAGGCTAAAATTACTGTATTAAACGATAATACTGTTAACGCTGCGCTATTCGCGGCAGAATTGAATTGGCCCCTAAGACTCCAGACATAACAATTATAGTGAGGTTGGAGCAGAAGAAATGTATAGAGACAGGAGGGAAGAGGGCCCTGCTCATGAGAGCTTACATCCTAAAGGGAGGGCAAACAGACAGCAGGCACATAGGGGATCAAGCGCAGGAGGATCAAGTAGGGGCGGATCTAGGAAATTGTTATAACGGGGGCGATTTAGGGGGGGGGGGGGGATTTAGGCCCCGCCCCCTTTCTGACTTCTGAGGCTGCCGGCGCCTGCACAGTATGTGCAGGTCCGCTCGGTAGTGACAGGCAGGGACAGTGTGCTGCATGCCCACTCTGTGTTTTAAACACAATCAGAGCGGGCGGGCAGCACACTGTCCCTGCCTGTAACTGCCGAGCGGACCTGCACATACTGTGCAGCCGCCGGCAGCAAGCCCCTGCTAGGGGGGGCGATTGCCCCGATCGCCCACCCCTGGCTCCGCCACTGGGATCAAGCAAGGGGAACGGAGAGAGAGGTGAAGAGACGAGCGTGGAGAGAGGGTTAGGTGGAAGACTGGTAGGCTTTGAGGAAGAGGTGAGTTATAAGTGTCCGCTTCAAGGAGCACAAATTAGAGGACAGTCGGATGGAGCGTGGGAGGTCACTCCAATGGAGGGGGGCAGCTCGGGAGAAATATTGGATTCGGGAATGGGATGAAGTGATCAGGGTGAAGGAGAAGCGGCGGTCATTGGCTGAGCGCAGGGAGCTGGAGGGAGTGTGAACAGAAGGTTACAGTAGTCAAGACGGGAAATGATGCGTGCACTGTACATTTGCATTTAATTTGTCAATCAACCCTTTGGTAATACATGAAAGCTACAACCATAGCCAAAACTACCAAGATTGTGAAGATCATGGTGATACCCCACAATATTTAATAATATTAAATCATTTTAAGCAAAGATTAGGAGATCACTAAATTAAAATGAAAATTCCTTTATGCAAACTATTTGTGACCTTCGCAGATGGATATACAGAATGACAAGAACTTGCATCAACTGTATAACTGTCAAACAGATAAGGCTGTGACTGTGGGGCACAAGTTAATGGCTCATACCAGAGCATAGTAAACACACATACAAATGTACACTGTTACCTATGTAATTGTCAATGTTGTAAAATGCATTATGATGTATTTTAAATATGGTGGTCCTTTAAACACTGGGACAACAATACTAATTCTGCCTGTGTAGCAAATCCACACCTCCACCATTATGTCATTTTACTGCCACCTGTAAGCACCTACGGAGACGAGAAGGAGCTGAGAGTTTTTACTCCTAATGACCGGGCAAAAGATTCACATTGCAAAGTACGGTATGCACTGAAAGCGACACCTGATTGGACGTACCGGCCATCCAACCAGGTGCTGAATGTAATCTACACCTACTGTGCCAACAGCTTGAATACCTACAAAGGGAGAAGACCTCCAGGTGAACAGTCACTGCTTCTCCTCTCTGTTGGTGGTGAGAGTCAGCTGCTAGGAGGTAACATTAGGAAAATACATATATTATATATACTATAAATGAAACATCTTATTATAATGTGCATATTACAGTAAATGTGCCACAATCCCAATAGCTTTCCATGAAAAAAACTTGCATAGTTTAATTATAAAGGGGTTCTCCAGCCAAATTAATAATTGTCCACCAATTAATAAGCCCGACCCTCTGATGGTCGTTTTTTTATATAAACTTATCCAGATTCCAGTGTTTGAGCGGTGAACACCGTTTTGGAACTTTTTATATATATATATATATATATATATATATATATATATATATATATATATATATATATATATATATATATATATATATATATATGCCTCAAAGAAAGGAATCAGCTATTCAGCTGACAGTCTGCAGGTAAAGTCTGGGTTACACACAGGTATAGCATTGCACCTAGGTTAAGGTATACAGGTGTAAGACGTGTAGGAAAGTAAAAGTATAAAGTGTGATCCAACTTACATGCTTTGAAAGGGTCTTTTCCACAGCTAACAGCAAAGCTGTCAAGGTGTGTTTGCAGCGAAGAGCAATTACAGAACACCTGCAGAGAATTCCCTTTTAAAGGCAAAACAAAATTGGAGTGTCGCCTGTCCATCAAGCTAGGTCTGTGGGAGGAGTCTCAAGTGTAAAAACCCTGTATTGTGCTTTTAGGCATTGTGACCGATGCCAGATAGTGCCCGGTGGCTAGGGAGTTGGTCTCCCTAGTCACCATCTCTGGTCTCTGCCTATGTAGCATTAGGGTCACAAGAATGAGTGTGGAACTCTATGCTGTCAATTTACTTCACCATCCTGACAATAAAAGCAAAGTATAAAAGTTCTATGATTAACTAGCAATTCCGCAACCTTGCTGTATATCATCTCCTGTAATACATAGTAACATAGTTGATGAGGTTGAAAAAAAAAGACACCAGTCCATCAAGTTCAACCTATTTTGCATCTCCTGCGATCCTGCACTTATATTTGAAATTGACCCAGAGTAAGCAACCGCCAATCTGTTTCAATTGTGAAAATCCCCCCAGACTCAATATTGCAGTCCTATTTGTACCCTATATCCACTACTATCCTTCATTTTAATTAACGGTCGTATCCCTGGATACACCTTTCCGCTAAAAATTTGTCTAACCCTTTCTTAAACATATCTATTGAATCTGCCATCACAACCTTCCCTGACAGTGAATTCCATATCTTGACTGCCCTTACAGTAAAGAACCCCTTCCTTTGCTGGTTGAGAAAATTCCTCTCCTCTAACCTTAGGGGGTGACCGCGTGTCCTGTGTATGGTCCTTGGGGTAAAAAGTTCCCATGAAAGTTCTCTGTATTGACCCCTAATGTATTTGTACATAGTAATCATATCTCTTGGAGACTCCTGAATTAAGCGTGATATAATAAATACATATGTCCTGTAAAACACAAACCAAAGCTCAGGAGATCACTTTAATCACTAACATACAAATTACAATAGAATGTACAATAAACTTTGCAACACTGCTATGTAATATAATACCAGAGGGTAAAATGGGGAGCTTAAGGCATATTTTGATCACACTGTGGATGGCCATCTACAACGACAAGGTGACCTCATTAAGAGGGTTATGTACTCTTACAGTCTATGTAAGACCTATAGGTAACTGGATATATGTTGTACTAATTACAACATCTATGGATAGGTGGGTAGGGTGCTTGGCCGAATTGAAGACCCTCACACCCCTCGAAGTAGGAGACAGAAACAGGCAGAGGTTTGGTGTAGCAGAATGGTTCAGGAGAACATAACGGTGCCCATTCTCGTGGGGCCTGCTCTACCTAGTGCACAGCACTGACAATCACTCCTACCATGCACATAACAAAGAGAATACTAATTACAGCAACACTTCTGTTTATTATAACTATACTCAGGTTGAAAATACACCACAATTGAGTGCAGGACAATCCCAGGAGTCATTAGCCAATGTGCCTAAAAATGACTGCTGGTGCCTATCTTTTGGGAGTCATTATATTGCTATAAATGGTTACAAATCTAACCTGACGCCATGAGAAGATCGTTCAGGCTTCTAGATTTGACTGAGCAGCTCCTAAATTTAACATCATTTCATCACTCTGATTTAAGTATACCAGATATGTTGTTACAAATAAATACGTTGGAAGGGGAAAAAAAATTAGCCTTGGCGTATGGTATGAGGGTCACACACCACCACTGGAAGCAGACTGAGCCTATAGATACATCAAAAAACCTACATAGCAGAAATGAATAGGTGGTAAAGGAGCCACAAACACAAACACTATAGACATTAATAGCAACAATGCTGGTTTACGATTGGGTACAAAGGAGAATTGTTGCCCAAGTCATTTAAAATCATTGTGTGACATTTCATACAGTGTCTTTATATTTATATAAATAAATACATTTATATTAAATAAAATACAAGGCTCTTTAATAAGGCAGTTAATAGGCTGCTTTCCAATGCACTTTCATTTTAGTTTATTAATATAACAAACCAGATCTTATGCTAATCACGGAACATGAGAACAGAAAAGAGTTAAAAGGTTCTGGAATAATGACAGTACCCAGAGGCTGAAACAAGGAACGTGTTTACCACTGTCTTGCCCTAGTGTAAATTCTAAACTTTCATGTCACTTTCTTGCAAAAGAAAGAAACATTAATTGCTTAAAGCAGTACATGCCCTTTTAGCATAGAAGTAGCAGAGGATGACAGATGAAGAAAATAAATTTAAAGTGATATTTCATAGAAATGCAGATTTTAAAATAAAAAAATGCTATGTATGCTAGAGAAAATATGCTTTTGCAGAAAGAGCTGTGACCTATTACAACGAGGGACAGTTTTACAGGGGCTCTACACTAGCGCGTCACCTCCTGTCCGGTTTTGATCGGCAGATTCCAGGTTATAATATTTTCTGTTTAGGGATTCAGTCTACTGTTTTTAATTAGATTTGAACGGAATTCATTAGGACAGTGGTCGAAGTGAATATTTAGAAATGGTGGGATGAAAAATGTAAAGGGAATGGAATGAAGGCAGTAGGAGAAGTGGCGGTAGGGCATACCACCGTATACACCCCACTTCCACCATTGCATCAGGATATGAAAAAATACTAAACATTATACTTACAATTAGAGATGAGCGGGCTCGGATTCCGCTAATCTGAGCCCACCCGAACAGTGTAGATCCGAACGGGATCCGAGCACTGTTCGGATATTTCCGGCGGGCAAAAAAATTAAAACGAGGCTCTGTCGTCCAAGTCTCGCGTCGAAACTCGCGAGGGGTGGGAGGGAGGGCCCATAACAATTCCATCTTGTATCTCTTTTTTTGGCATTATGTGCTCAAGCTACCTCGGTGCAACCTTTTGGCCTAAAAACAATATTGTGAGGTGTTCAGAATAGACTGGAAATTAGTGGAAATGATTGTTATTGAATGTTATTGAGGTTAATAATAGCGTAGGAGTGAAAAAAAAAACCCACAAAACTGGTTTTTAGCACTTTTTATGTTTTTTGCAAAACAAATCCGAACCCAAAACACGAGACACCAAAAGTGGCCGGTGCACATCCCTACTTACAATCAGTGTTACCCCAATCCAGTAGTTGGGCCAGAAGGCTCTGACAGCCCAGGGTGGCACTCAGACTAACACAAAGCAGTATTGTTGTGTGAGCTTCATAAATGGGAAACACTAACAGAGTTAAGCAGGTGGCAGTAAAAGCAGGACTGCAGTCCACATTTACAGTGAAATAATTCACCAAAAATGAGATAAAAGGTGACAAGAAAGAAAAGTAGAGGGAAGGCTAAAAAGTTGAGCCAAATTGGATGCTTTACAAAATCCCTGGTGCTCATTGTCAGAGACTTGTTAACTTTTCATATGTGCAAAATGTGGCACTCCTATTTCACACTAGATGAGAGAATGTCATAGTGCGTTGTCCTATCCCCATACAGAATTGCAATTATATTATTAGGATAATTCTGCAGTCCATAAATACATTTTAAGGCTGCGATCTTCCTCTGTATGTCTAAAAAGCCTTTCCTATGGACAGCACTCTAGATTAGAATTTCTACAATTCAATTACTCAAATACCAACAAAATGTAATGTGGGGAAAAGTGGAAAGAGAAGATTATTGGCACAATAACTCAAGACAATCCTGGACATATAACCTGTACTTGAGGTCTGGAGCTGAGAAACCCTAATCTAGATGGTTCCAAGTTTCCTCGTTCTGTAAGTAACAAGACTCAAAAATCAGACTGGGTACAATCATCAGACTGTATTAGTCGCAGAACATAAAAACCACCATGCTAGGAGACATTTATGTAAACCGGCGCACAGCTAAACATGTAACAAAAATAGATGCTGTAAGCCATAACAACCAATCAGATTGTAATTTTGCTGTGGTTTAGCAGAAGGACTAACCCTGCTATTCATCCCCCCCACCCTCCAATCTACACTTTCTGCTGTGTTTTATAAAAATATCTTTACAATGTGATTGGCTCAATTAAAAGTTAGTTTAAGTGTCCTTGGAATGAAAAATGAAAGGAGGAGAGTGGGCGGGCTTCCATTCCTTGGGCCAGTTCTGCTCTTCATTATCATCACCATTTATTTATATAGCGCCACTGATTCCGCAGCGCTGTACAGAGAACTCACTCACATCAGTCCCTGCCCCATTGGAGCTTACAGTCTAAATTCTCTAACACACACAGACAGACAGACAGAGAGAGAGAGACTAGGGTCAATTTTGATAGCAACCAATTAACCTACAAGTATGTATTTAGAGTGTGGGAGGAAACCGGAGCACCCGGAGGAAACCCAGGCAAACACGGGGAGAACATACAAACTCCACACAGATAAGGCCATGGTCGGGAATCAAACTAATGACCCCAGCACTGTGAGACAGAAGTGCTAACCACTAAGCCACTGGGCTGTCTGTTTTCTTCTGGCCTCCTAGCCAAGTAACAGGTTGTTCAGCAGGCTGCAGCTGTGAGACATAAATAAAAGGTTGGGGCAGCCTTCTTTCTATCTGTGTGGAGACTTGAGGAAAAATCAGTGAGACACAGGTAACTGAAAGGCAAGATTGACTCATAAGTTGAAGAAACCTGATATTTGTAAATGATTATGTACGTCTGAACATGATATAGATCCGATAGATCTTCTGTTGTCCGGTGATGGTGGTGGCCATTACTTGGAGCCCCTAGAAAACAGTGGCGGACCAAGATTTCTTTTATTATGGGGAGTGATTTGGTGCCTCACCCCCTTTCTCTCTGTCTGCAGCCCACTATATTTCTGTCCTTGTGAGCAGAGACCAGGCAGAGGATGCTGCCCGGCTGCTCTGATGGTTTAAAACACCATCAGAGCGGCTGGGCAGGATCATTGTCTGCCTCTAAACCAACAGGATCAAGAATATAGAGTGGGCTGCAGGTAGCCCACACCTGTAAGGGGGGGCTGATTGCCTCGATCGCATGGACCTTGCACTGCTCCAAGAGGGTACATATGTGGGGGTTTGTCCCTAAAGAACAAGTGGACAACCCCCTTAATATGATTCTTACGCTCGCCTACAGTCACAGCTATTTGCTGAGCCAAGATTTCTCAGTTCCCTACGCCCAAGCATTCTGGCATTTGATAAACTTTAATAGCAACAGGTAATAATTCTCAGCATATTTTTTATAATAACTAATTCAAATAAAAATATAAACATAAAAGGCAAAAAAACCAACAAAAAAACCCTATAATTCTGATATGAAAATAAAAGACAGATCAAGAGCTGACGTTACAGTTCTGTACTTATCTTGGCAAAAGATTCCAGCACCCGGTGACAGCCGGGACAGATGATCTGAGCAAGTGCAGAGAATTCTGCTTGTACTCTCAATCTGATAGTCTAGAAAAACACTAGGCACGACAGTCTTTTCTCCTTTTTTTTGCAAGTCCTTTCATTGTTACGTTTCATAGCTGATTTTCTGAGAGAGCTGGGAGTACAAAAGGCATGAATATGTTTTCAAAGGATGATGGATAAATTGCCGGGTGGTATATAATATACCCTACGCTGTTGATGGGCTTTTTATCTTTTACTTGTCTCTTTTAGTTACACACATTTTTTTTCCCCCCGATAATTATGTCCTGGAAGAATGTCTTTCTCATCTTCCAAGTATCAGCAATATTTGTCTTGCTTATAGGTTCAGGAACATCGCAATTACATATCATAAAATTAAAGCAGGACAATTATAGCATTTCACTGCTAGTGAAAGACGTTTTCAGCGCCAGTGTTTCGGTCACTCCTTTGTAATAATGTTGGTATGCTGGCAGGCTCACGTGATGTGAGCGGGACAGTATAATGCTGTACAGCTGGACGCAGATGGAAATTGCTAAAAGAAATTTGTGGGCTACAACCACTGCCTGCTACTGGAGTCCAACTGAATGACGGAGTTAAAGGGGCAGTACACTAAATCACTAAATACTTTCTAAATAATGGGTTATATAACTCTTCTTGTTGAATAAAAACAGTGGTGCCTCTTGTCCGATCTTCTTTTTCTTCAATCATTGCTTAGCAAAGGAGAGAACATATTCAACAATTTTCCCAATGGGGCACTGTTAAATTAGACTCTATGGCTAATATAGACAGTAAACAGTACAGTTACTCCCTACAGATGTAAGAATGTGCATAAACTGAAATGCTGTCCTTTTGGACATGACTGTAAGGATTTAGTCCTCTTGTGTATCGCCTGCCTTCACAAATACAGAGTAGACTGGCCTTCCAACCTCTCACTGTGTACAAATGAGTATATTGTCCGCCTCACACATATATAGGGGCAGAGGCGGAACTAGCGAGCTTTGGGCCCCGATGCAGGGAAGTAGAGAGATTGGAACCAGAGCCCACAGCTCGCTAGCTCCCCGTGCAGCAGGCTCCATTATCTCCATGGGCCCCGATGCAGGGAATTAGAGAGGAAGGAACTGGAGCCCACAGCTCGCTAGCTCCCCATGCAACAGGCTCCATTATCTCCATGGGCCCCGATGCAGGGAATTAGAGAGGAAGGAACCGGAGCCCACAGCTCGCTAGCTCCCCGTGCAGCAGGCTCCATTATCTCCATGGGCCCCGATGCAGGGAATTAGAGAGGAAGGAACTGGAGCCCACAACTCGCTAGCTCCCCATGCAACAGGCTCCATTATCTCCATGGGCCCCGATGCAGGGAAGTAGAGAGGAAGGAACCGGAGCCCACAGCTCGCTAGCTCCCCATGCATTATCTCCATGGGCCCGATGTACCGATGCTAGTTCCGCCACTGCATAGGGGCACCCATATGCCGATCTGGGAACAGCCCCTGGATCATGAATCTGCACCAACTTTTGCAGTCTGCAGGTCCAACTGGAAATGCTTCTGGTGGGAAGGATGAGGTCATATATTCATAAGTTCACCTGCTGCCATTTATGACCACTGCATTCATTTAAAACTGTCCATCGTTATCCTAAAAAGCTGCCTAGTTTTAGCCTGTTTATTATAATAACACCAATCCAAATGTTTGTGATCCCAAAAAATAAATAGGAGCCGCTATGTCAGGTCATCGGATGTCACTCAAACACAGACCAAGCTGGACACATACCATTATTGAAGTAAATATCGATGCATATACCTTTTACATACAATCACCCTTGCCCCACAATTTATTATTTCTAATCACATATGATAAATAAAATTTGAATGATGAAAATATAACCAATTTGTTTTCCCTAAAAAATGTATATATCTAAAGTGAACCTGTCACCTACACACAGCGTATTAAACAGATATTTGAACAGATAATATATAATGTGTTACACCAGATTACATGTCTGTGTGAAGTCTGTCACCTTCTGGGACATGCAAATTAATGAAAACATGAACGTCCCATGTACAGACAGGTGCAGGCTCAATAAAGTCTGAGAAACTTTTTTTATTGCACAACAAAACTGTTAAAAAGTGCCAGCATTCCGCACATTGGTTCTGAATGATCACATGACATGGTTCTGAATGATCACATGACATGGTTCTGAATGATCACATGACATGGTTCTGAATGATCACATGACATTTACTGTCACATGATCTTCAGCCCACACAATCAACTTCTTTACAGAATGCCCAAGGCATTTTAACGGGACGTACAAGACGAAGAATGAGGTACACAGATTTAGATCCATTTTTCTCAAGAATGTCATGTGTGTTAATAACTGTATGTTGCAATTAGGCTTTTATGCAGGCAGTACTATTAAAGCGACATGACAGGTACACTTTAATATTCTCCATCCTGTTAACTTGTCAACTTTGAAACATAAAATCTTGTGACGCATTCAGCCTAGCACTGTGACACACAAATGTGTCCTGACACACTAGCTGAGAATCACTAATGGCGGGATACAACATTCTAGGAGCTATATGAAACCATGTATCCAGGTTGATCAATTGACTTTGTTTATAATAAGTATGACTATCACAAAAAATGGAGAAATGTGCATAAGTTACAAATTCTGTTCTATGTTTGGGTGTCCTCCAAAAACACACACATGTATGAAAGTACAAACACTGAATGGGCAGCACGGTGGCTAAGTGGTTAGCACCTCTGCCTTACACCACTGGGGTCATGAGTTTAATTCCCGACAATGGCCTTATCTGTGAGGAGTTTGTATGTTCTCTCTGTGTTTGCGTGGGTTTCCTCCGGGTGCTCCGGTTTCCTCCCACACTCCAAAAACATACTAGTAGGTTAATTGGCTGCTAACAAATTGACCCTAGTCTGTGTGTCTGTCTGTGTCTGTGTGTGTTAGGGAATTTAGACTGTAAGCCCCAATGGGGCAGGGACTGATGTAAATAAGTTCTCTGTACAACACTGCAGAATTAGTGGCGCTATATAAATAAATGGTGATGATGATAATGAAGGTCATCTATAGGTTCAAATGCCTAGCGCTTAAAGTAGAACCTTGCTAATTGTAACGGCTCCAAACGCTTCATACATAGGGAAGATAATATTGTTTGAAGAGGTGGAAAAATAAATAATATTCATAAATGTAAGTGTGATGTAAGAAATAGTATTACAGTAAGATCTCACACAGAAATCAGGTAAAGGATCAGCTTTCAAAGTCTAGCTCTCGAATTCTTTATTATATGCCTAATGCAATATGTTGAAAAGATTACCTTCAAAATAGTGTGTGGATCGTCGCTGGCAGAGGCAACATAGACTTCATGTCCACTGACCACCCCTTCAGCCAGGAAGTTCTTCAGAAGGACATTGGAGTA